>NW_005054356.1:919966-922119 GCF_000277835.1 Geospiza fortis | reverse complement strand
TGACCCAAATACCCATCCATGTTCATGTAACTCATCCCAGTGTCACCAAAGTGGCTTTTGCCTAGGATCTACTTCTCCATAAAAAAATAGATGGAGCTAATCCAAATTGGACAAAGGGTGGACAGAAGAAAGGCCTTTGAACAGTTTGCAGTCACAAGCAAGATTTTTCTGGTTGATGGAGCAATATAAGTAATATCCAAAGATTGCTCCTGGATTTCTCAGCAATCCTAGGTTGAGTCCCTTACATCCATCCCTAATCAATAACTGTACAGCCCTCTTTGAGCGAGGAGCAGATATCAGATCCAGGCTGCTGAGAGCTGTATGCACACCTTGGAAGAGCTGTACCCACAGAAATCATATTTAATTCACCCTTTGCTGTGAGACCATCCCAGGAGCAGTCTCAGGAGGGATAATGCCTTCCCCAGGCAGAAGTTCTCCTGTTTGCTGAGGAGACACCATCGTACCCTGTGTGCTGTGAGATTTGTCACTGACAGCAGAGCAGGGGAGTGCTGATGAAGCCATCTGTCCCTGAGAAACACAAAGCTCCCAGGTTTACCAAAACCTGGAGCTAAAAGCCAACGCAGCATTTTCCCAAGACAAACATACTGCTTTATTTATTTTCATTCAATGTACACAAACACAGCAAATCCACTGAAACACAAATGGCTTCCAACTACATACCTGCAAGTTCATGTTTATACCCACTTTCCTGTTTTGTTTTTTTTTTTTTTGCAGTTTTAGCTCTCTACTACTCCACTCACTGGTTAAAAACTGGTGCAGCAAAGCACCAAATCAGGGCCAAAAGTTTAATTTAAAATTCCATGTTGATCCAGCTTTAAAAGAGCACGTTTCATCATTTAGGGCATGGATGATAAAGTCCATTCACCTATTCCCCTTCCCATCCCCTGAGTTATCTTTAGCAGCCTGTGAGTCAAAAGTGTAACTGCAGCTCCTGCTGAGGTACCCAGATGAGCTTTCAGCAGGCTTTGATGTGCCCATGTGGGATGCAGCAGCACATTTGGGCAGCAGCTCTTCATGTCTAGGAAGGAAAGTGTTAAATCCAAAATTCTCTTGGCATAAAAGGGATATTGAGATGAAAGAATAATCAATCTTTCATAAATAATATACATGGGTGGGTACATTATATATTCAAAGCTACAGTCAAATGGTTGGGGAGAATGATAATTTATTCTGTTGAATTTCTTTGGAATGAATCCTGGAACAGATCAAACAAAAAAGTTATAAAATAGGAATTACAGGTAATGAAGGGCTCCTTGTTGCACAGGCGATCTTCTAACTCTTATGCATAATTAAAATATATGAGGTCAGGGATGAGCTTAAAGGTGATTATGTCAGGAATCATTTTGTTATTCTTTTATTAAACAATACTAGACCTATATTTGTTTTATCAAGATATATATATACAATATGAAATGACTGGGATTGAGGTGCACATTTTAAATTAACGTGTTTTGATTAAACACAGAAGTAGCAGAGAACTTTAATATTTGTGCCTTGTATCGGTAGCAGGCTTGCTCTAGATATCTAAATTATTTGCCTTATTGCAAATTCATTCCAGGAAGCAACATTTCCAAGAGGGATCTTTTGGGGATACCATCAAGTTCCCTTTTTTTGTAAAGTTTTTTAGCCATTGTGTCTTGGTGTGCTGAGAACATAATGAAACAATGGCTGCTTGGCTGAATAACTCTCATTACACTTCCAACATCTACTTTGCATAATTTTGCCATGAATATTTTTATTATTTGTCTACCTGTTTATAGTAATTGATGCAGAATAACAATGGTGCGGTCCATGTCTGTAGCACAAGCACTACATAAACCAACACACACATCTCTAACATGATATATAATGTATAGTTGGAGCTACAAGCAGGCTCAAGGGATGGTGAATAATTGTTTATTATGGGTTTATACTTGTTTTTAGAACACCTGCTCATTTCCTTTAGTTATAATTAATAAACAGCTGAGAAGTTTTGAAACCTGACTGGAGTTTTGAAACCTGACAGAGACAAGCAACTGCTGACAGTATAAACCTAATTTCCATGTGATAGCAAAAGACCTAAAAGTGAAGGCAACACTGGAAGAAACTTTAAAAAATTCCACTTTTTTTTTTGGTCAAAACAGTAAAAAAAA
>NW_005054356.1:890988-919933 GCF_000277835.1 Geospiza fortis | reverse complement strand
GCAGGAATGAAGCTGGGGAGGGTGGATGATAGGAGGGACAGAAGAGATGAGGGGAGCCTGAGTTCACATCCTCTTCTGAGCAGCAACTGTCAGGAAGAGCAGTGATTATTGCTGTGCACCAGCTCTGCACACAGAGGCAGAAAGGCTGACAATCCTTATCTGGTGGCAGATGTTCAATGGCTTTTGAGAGAACAGAGCTGTGATGATTTGTCCCATTCAATTTTGAAGAGAAAACAAAAGGAAGAAAAAAGTTTCTAATGTGCCTCCTCTTATGCTTTCAACCTAGATTATAGTCTCTTCAAAGGCTGGTGCACACTCAGCTTCCCAAATAGTTTTAAAGGAAATATATAAACTGAATTTTTAAGATTTTTCTGCTTCAGTGTGACAGACTGTCAGAAAATTAAAGTAGCAAATTCAAGAAGGGTTTAGTCTTTGTTTTCTGGTTCTTTTCTTCTTGGCATTCACTCAGAAAAGCATAAACAATTCTCTTTGTACTGGCCACATAAGGATTTTTTTTCTGGGGGAGGAAAAAAAAGCAACATCCAGGGAGATAAGGAGCTCATGGATCCTTTTCCAACATGAAAAAGAAATTGATTTGAGAAAGGGAATCTGTGAGATAGTAACCACCTTTCCCAGTTTAATTGAATTAAATTTCATCTACAAAAAAATTATTCTTAAATGCCAGTTCAGGGAAGGGCCTGTCTGCATTTCAGATTTGGGCCATGTTCTTTTGTGTCACCTGTTCCTATGTGAACAAAGAGAAGGAAAGGAAACACAGGTGGCTGCACCTTTGGAGGCTTTAAATTATTCCTGAAGTTTTGGGTGCTTCTGGAGTTCTGATAGGACTGTCAGCATTCCTTCAGAGAAACAGCCCAGGAGCAGGGGAATGCAGAATGGAGTCACTGAGAGAAAAAGTGAGAGGTAAAGGAAGTGTAAAGAATGGAAATAAAAGATAAATCTTATAATTGATACATAACTACAACAGTGTTATGGAAGATTGATTCTACAGGACTCATCTGACTTTTAATACAAAAGTTACAAGAAAAGTGTAAGTTTTTAAGGGTTTTTTCAAACATCTGAGGGATCCGTATTTTCCTCTATTTTTTCAATAATTTACTGTTCATGGGCAAAATGGTTTCATTTACTTCATAGCTGAAGCTTAACACAAAGGGTTATATGAAAATTTTTACTTGACTTAGAACTGGTTATATATCACAATTGAATGCTGATAAACCACATTTATATGACAAGAAGTTCCATTTTATGTTCTCTTGTGCCTTACTTAAGAAGCCAGATTTCATGTACAGTAAGATGTAACGTACTATTTTGCCCCACAGTAAATAAAAAATTATTCCAAAATATTTTCCAGTACTTTTACTTTGATGACATTCATGGATCCACATTCCAGCCCTTAAGAACACAAGAATTCACAGTGATTTTCAGCATTCTTCTCCACACCTGGGTTTAAGAACTGTTGCTGAATGACACTATAGATTCTCAACATCATTTTTGTCATTAAGAAGATAATAGGCAAAGATGTGATCTGAAAATTGATCACAGCTTGTGGCTCTGAGTGTGGCACTTCTTTGACATGTCCATCAATGTGACCACTCACGCTATAATAAAATATTTAATGGATCAAATTAAGAAGGGAAGAGAACATTTCATATTCCATGAGGTAAATAACCACATCAATAAAATTTCATTTAAAAACCCAGGAATCCCAGCAGCTGCAACCTCAGTCCAGGTTTGGATACACAGCCCGTGAAGGGAATCCAAGGCACAAACCCCAAATGCCACAGTGTCAGATAAGCAGCAGCACAGAATGAAGAGAACAACCACACAAAGTATATTCCTGACATATCCTTTAAGTAGAAATGTTTCAAAAGATTTTCACGAGCTGCTCTTTAAAGGTCACATTACGTTGCTGCTGTTTATTTCCTCATCAGTTAATCAGGTGCTGTTTTCTTTTTGTAAGGTCGCCAAGCCCTTGTAATTGAGTTTTAGACTTTTTCTGAAATGTTCTGAGCCTGAGTGTGAGTGTTTCTTTTTCAGATCACAGATTACTAAAAAGTAGAAGTAGATACTGTGTTAACAGAATTCTACTTATCTGGGCTCTCACCCTGAAAATCCATAAACATGTCTGTAATTCACGTATTTGAGTAAAATTGTGCTTGACACCAGATATTAAAACTCTCAGTATTACAAAAAAATGCAAGAACAACTCCCAGGGAAGATGTCTGGGAGACAATTCCTAAATGCCTCTGCAGGTCAGAAAAAAGGAACTATCTCAGAATAAAAAGAAGCAGTGATAAAAGTGAAAACTCTTGTGCTTTGGTGCTTTTCAGACAAAGGATCCAAATTCCCAAATCCACCAGACTTGATACCCTTTACATCCTTGTAAAAATTATGGCCACTCTGAGCCACTTATAAATCCGTGTTTCCAGCTTCTTTCTCAACCAAACCTCACTGGTCCCTAGTTGGAGGCTAAAGAGAAAAACCAGAAACCTGCAGCACCTGACAGAGCCCAGGGAAAACCTCCCCAGGCATGGTCCTGCCTCTGCCACCACTCCAAAATTCTGATCCTTTTTCAGATTTCTAGAAATTGAGAGGAATATCACAAAATGCAGAGATTCGTCGTCTCTCAGTTTAAAATAGCACTTGGAGAACTAAAAAAAAACCTCAATCAAAGGTAAATTTGTCCATCACTTACCATAAATTCATTTGGGTCTGAAAAATCCAAGTGTCTCCTCATGCTGCACTGATTTTTCTTGCACAGCACTCACTTTATTTTGACAGGTTCTGTCTTTCAGGCTAATGACTACTGGCATCAAACCCTTTCAGTTTTCCTCAATTCACTTCTGAATTGATTCTCTCACATTTTATTTCTGACTTTTCCCTCTCTTTTTTTATTCTGCCTTGATTTTAATAAAATTCTAGCTCACTAAACATGGTTTTTGAGAATTTTTCCACATTCCCTTTCAAAATAGACCTCAGAAATGGGAAGAGGTATTTTAAGCTATTCTTGCTGCCCATTACTGCTCACCAGAGCTCAAGAGTTCCAGCTCCAATCCACTGCCCTTTACAAACTCTGTTCTACTGTTGATTTTAGTTTATATTTTATAAAGTTTCCCCCAAGATAATTCACACACAAACGCACACTTAGGCACATAAAACAGTGTTTAAAAGCAGCGTTTACAGAATTTTATAGCAATTCATAGCAGGCTAATGAATTCAGCCATCTTTGGGCAGGAAGCACTGCCAGCCACAAAGTTTTTATGTGACTATCTTTGCTGCTTCAAGATAACTAGAAGGCATTTTTTAGCTAAATGATTCTGTGGTGCTCTCATTGATGATGTATAACTCCATTTACAGTTGTAATCTGGGTAACAAAATGAATAATCCATCATTGTACTATGAATAGTAAATTAACCCAGATAAAAGTGTTGAACATCCAATCAGAATCATTAAGTAAGCAGAAGACTAAGATTGGTGAGGACACATCGGAAGCAATTATAACTAATGAATACATTAACTTCAGGCTTGAGAACAGCACGGCTGATATTCCAGTCCATCAAAATAAAAATTAGATTGGGGGCGAGCAGACACAATATGGAACAGTCTCTGAAAATAAACAATTATCCAGGAATGTAATTATTTTGGAGAGAAAGCTTCCTAGCAGTGATGTATTTTACATCACAGACCTGCTGCCTCTGCTGAAGGTGGTGCTGTGTAAATAACAGAATAAAGGCGTGCACTTCAAAATGTGCTGCAACAAAAACACATCAGAATCACTAGGGCTGGGGGAAAAGCAAAGACAAAATAAGTTGAAAATGCTTTTGCATATAAATCTAAAATAGTTGATTAGCTGCTGTGAAGATCATGGGCTATGCATAATGCTAATTACTTTAATAACCTGCAAGGCAGTAATACAATGACACACTGATTGTGAAGTCTTGGCAGAGTCAAGCTGGCTGCCAAACCCCAAAATATTTAAATGCTCTTTCCTGTACACCTAATACATTGTGAAAGAGTATCGCTGATCCTATATTAGAAAAAGAAGCTAATCTTGCACCAACCTTTGGTGCGTGTGATACAGCTTTGGTGTCCTACAAACAGTGCTTCAGGTGATTCCAGCATTTATCCATTCACTGAGCCCCTCACCACTCTTAAGTCCAGTGTAAATGCCTACTTCCCATGAGAAAAAAATTCATCTTTGAGATTGCACATGCTGCTCTTTACCTACTCCAACAAGTTGTGAAATCTCTGCAGACCCAGTAGGTAACACTATTTTGCATCCATGATACTCCAATATTCATAGAAATTCTGAAACAAGCTCAAAATCTGATTCAACTGCTGTTGAAAAATTCCATGGCAGATCCCTCTCCTGACTGCCCCTCCCAGGCTGGGCAGGGTTGAACCAGTTCCCCAAGCATTGCATGAAATCATCCCTCCATCCAGTAAATCCAATTAATTCCCTGATTCTTCCACACAAGTGCAGGCAACAATAGATTCACGTAAAAATCACTGCACTAGGTTTTGAAGTCATTTTATAATAATAATATTAATTTTTCCCAGCATTTAAAGAATGAGATGGCATTTACTTGTTTTTAATTCTAGACACTACAAGACCCCTCAAAGATGGAACAAACTCAGGGCAAGAAATAAAGCACAAACTTCCACTGGAAGAGACACAGTATCTCAAACTTACAGTAACTTAGTTATGAATTAAATTAACTTCATTTTTAAATAGTTTAAAGTTGTGGCAGGTGCTGAAAATTAGACTTGAAGGCGCTCACAGGGAATTCTGGATTCTTGTTATTTACATCCCAGAATGACATTTCCAGCAGTTTGGAAGCTGGAAGTGCTCTCAGAGACCTTCAGCAAGGCTGGACTGAAGTCACTGATGTTGTGTCATCTGTTAGGGGCAGCTCACTACCACTCAAAGAAACCTCCCCACAATCAAATTTTGGGTGATTCCAACCAGATTTGGACAAGTTTAGAATCTGGCAGCCCTCAGGCATCATTCTACTCCTGGAAGCAGATTAAAAATCTGGCTCATACCTAGGGCCTAAATAAAGTGGGAATTTCAGGAATGTTTGGTATCTGGTGCCTCCCATCTCATTATGAATGACCATAAACTATTAACTCTTTAATTGCAGAATGCTGCACAATACAGCAGCATTCCATCTTTTCAAGGCTTTTTTTTTCCTGAATTCCAACTGAGTTTTACATCAGAGCCAGGCTGGAATTACCTTAATTAAGCATAACAGTGAAGGATTGATTTTCCTTAACTGAAATAACTTGACAATGTAACTGGTTACCTGTCAGTATTTAATGGGCTGGTAATTACTCATTTTTTCTTAAGGCAGAAACTACTAATAAAGTTTTAAAAACATTGCTCTTGCAGAGCTATTTTTTTCATTGTGGGCCTAATACACAAGTAATTATGTCATAAAACTGGAAAAAACTCTCAACTTGATACATTAGCTTATTCTCGTTTTGACAATATGATTAAAATGGTTCTGAATCTTTCTCCCCCAACAATTTACACTGAACTAAAAGTGCTGAATGTTGCTATTTATAATCTAAGGTTTCAGTGAACAAAAATGAACTGTTTATAATATGGTAAAAATGCCTGGAATGAGACAGAGCTAAAAAGCTTTACTGATTTGACAATGATTGCAATGCAGCTGGAGACTTACAAGCTTTAGACCTCCTGCAGAAGCAGGGATCAAAATATTTAGGAATTGAGTCTCCAAATCTCCTAACATTCGAATCTTCTGACCTTTTTTTTTTTTTGAGGATTTGATTCAGTCTCCTATCCCATAAGGAAAAAACCAAAACCCCAAACACAGTAACTTAGCAGATTTATTCACAAATTAAATTGAGCTGGTTGCTTCAATTGCACATTTGGTTTATATTTTGCTCTGTGATGTAACTAAAACTGGTCTCATTTACCTGGCTGTTACACTCTATAGTTATGACTTTCAGTTTTAATGACTAAAAAAACTAGGCTTTTAGTCTTTTCTAACCTTGTGGCTATAATAAAGAAAAGAAGTTTGTCAGTTTGCCACTACAAATCACTTTTCATTTTATCCCATCAATCCAAATATGAAATACTTTGACTTTTAGATGAATATTTCAGTTTGTACAACTGTCAAAAATTCCTAACTTGTAAATCCTATGAAGGTCATGGAGAGGGAATGAATACAAGATACTAAGCTCTCATTTTTATAGTTACTTTTCTGTTCATTACCATGTTTAAAATAAACAACCCATTGGTTATTTTTCCTATTCTCAGCTAACGCAAATTCCTTTTTAAAGCCTAGTCTATGCATATTTTACTGGTTTTGGATAAGTCTTTTATTCCTCTCACTATTGATTAATAAGTTCAGATTTGCTGGTTTTAGAAGGCTATTCTTAGTATTTTTAGCCTTCCTGCAGTTTGATGAGCTCAATTACAGTCTGATAAACTCAGTGACAGACCCACTAAAGTCCAGCTACTTGGGCCTTTTCTTCTCAAATATCTTTCCCATCCAAAGGGAGAAAATGAAATATTTTTCATAGCAGAGATCACATCCAATTAAGAAACCCACATTATCCCAGAGAAGGGTAAGAAAGCTCAGCACTGAGCCCATGCATCACTCACAAACTGGAATTAGATGGGATGGTGTGTAAGGAGGAATCCTTACATCACTGAGAGCAGGGTGGTGTCAATCTCCTCATTTTTCCATGGCTCTAAGCCTGGATTTTCTCCTTCCATAGCAGCTAATATTGGACTATAAATACCATTATTTTTAAATACCATTATTTCTGCTGTGCCACATATTCACTGTTTGCTGTAGTCAAGAGTCATCCAGGCAAGGTCGTGGCCAACCAAGGAGCGTTTACATTTTAAAAGCAGAGATGGGCACAACAAAGATTTCTGCAGGGAGAGAAAAGGTCCCCTTCAGTCCAACACTGTGAGGCTGTGCTGAGGGATAACACTCTGTTCAAGGCTGTGTTCTGCTGTTAAAGTGAAGGACACTGGAACTATCTACAGAGACACTGTGATGGCATTAAAACTGGTTAAAAAAAAAACCCACAAAAAAACCCTTTCTCTTGTGAAGTGAAAACGAGAAGAAAGCAATGAATTTTTCTGTTACTTTTAAGTACAAGGAGCAGACCCTCGTTTTCAGCAGTGGTTGAGCCATAGAAGATTCATGCAGGAAAAGCAAATGCAATGAAGGAAACCACCATTCCTCTAAGTTCTCATTAAGGAGACCTTTTATCCCAGATCAAAATAATGAACTATTATTTTTATTTTCCCTCCTGCAAATTACATAAATACTAAAATCCCACTGGATTACTGCTGCGGAGACTGTTCACTTTCTTATGCATTTACTTATTCTGCAGACACAAGGTGAAACATCCCCCTGGCAGTGAGGCAGCAGAACAGAACCATGGTAAAGGCTGGGTGAGCTCAGGGGATTCTTTCTTTGGGGATTTCACTCCTAAATTTGGGCAGCAACACTGGCCCCACTGTGGCTGGTAAAACTTAGAATAACCTTACCACAACTAACTGAACCAGATGCTCAAGTTATTACTATAGTTAGATTTATAGTGTTTGATGGATTATTTTTATGTTTAATTTTTTATTATTTTTATGTTAGTGTTAGTAAATGTTTTTAATGTTATATGGATTATTTTTGATGGAATGGTAGGTTAAATTTTATTTTTACAAGTTAGAAAGATTTTTTGGTGCTAATGGTAAAGTTGGCTGTTGTATGGAAAATTGAGGTAAAATTGTATTAAGATGTATTTTTGTATAAGATGTGATTTGGAGTGATATATGTAATTTTGTTTTTATTTTGTTTTGGTTTAAGAAAATTAAATATTATGTAAAAAACTATTTTTACTGAGTTAAGGATTTTTAATTCTTCCTGACAGAAGCATGAGTTCTACACCAAAATATGAGAAACACTTGAGACACACATCCTTGCCTTCCTTAAGTCTCTATGAAAACAATCAGTAGTAGATCCTTTCTCTTCTCCTAATACTTGAGCAATATTAGGAAATATTTTGTGTACACATGCAACAATTGCCTGTTGTGGCTCTGCTACACTTATCCTATGTGTAGACAGGCATCAATTCACCTTAATTCAAGGAAAAACACAACTTATTTCTCACTCCTTTCACAGTAGTGGTGGTGATGTCCCCAGACTTGGGATTTTGATATTTTGCACAAGATCAGTTACCAGTGCAGTGTGCAAATCTGGGAATTAGAAACCATCATCATCCTTTGCAGAATTAACACACTAAACATCTCACTATAAGGAAAGCAGCAGCAGTTAACACTTATCCTTAAATCTTCGCAGGAAAAGTTACTGTCTATAATTTCATATTTCTTGTAACCTCCAGGTAATGTAAAAAGGGTAAGTTTCCTTCTAGAATGTAGGTCTCTATTGTAAAGAAAAAAATTCAATGGCAATTTTATGTAGAGTTTGAGAAAATGAAAACCAATTTGTTTTGAAGATCTCCAATCAGAAGTTTTAACTACTTTAAATGCACACCTCTCTTTCAAATTTGTAATTGGGATGAGGTTCTGCGCTTTTTTAAATAACACACATTTTAATTGGTGCTTATTTCTTCTTCAAAGGCAAATGTGATGATACAGTTTCAGTTCCCATGTAGCTGAACAAAACAAAGGTAGGGCTTCTCTAAAGTTCTTCTAACACATAAAGGCACTCCCAGGTTGCTTATAAGAAAGTCTGGATAAAAGGATGCCTTTACTTCAGCAGATTTGAGATCTAGCCCTAAATATCAGATCCACGCTGCTTTGGACTGTGCTGCATCAGAACAGTAAATTTGAAGCTGTACTGATGTCAATGAAAATTCTTCATTTTCCACAACTTAAAATGAGCCATTTCCAATGGACAGGAGCTCACTGGGACAATCACAGCTTGAATTGCATAGCTCTATTCATGCACCATTCTGAAAGATTTCCTTGACCTTCCACAATTAAAAAGTTTCCACTTGCCATACATCACGTAGATGTTCTGCTTAGAAGGGTGATTTGAAGCACACTTGACTCTTGCTGTATAAAATAAAAATAAAAAGTCCACCTAGAAATAACCCCATATCTAAATTTTATTGCAATCAGCCAGAAGACAATCAGACAAAAACCTATTTGTCTTTTCTACACTTCTAATCATAAAAACAACCTTCATTTGAGGCCTGTAATTAACCTTTTTCTATTATTGCAATTTGCTGAAAATCAGAAAAACTGAAACATGAAACAGAGCTTAAAAATGTTCTTGCCTGTGTAAAAAGAAATGCATCATGCAGCATCAGACATTTCATTATAGCAATATTTTCCTTCTCTCTTTTTCTCTTTGGATCTTTGCCCTTCTGTAATTATGCAGCATCAATTCCTCCTCAAACAAAAACCCAGATGTTTGCAGCCTCTGGGCTCAGACTGATCTGCTGCTAAAAGCACCAAGTCCAGCATTAGCTACTAATGGGTGTCCTCCTTCCATTAACCTGGGCACAGGTAGCAATCCCAAAAGGAGCTGCCAGCACTCAGCTTTGAGTTCTATTTTCTGGGAAGACAAACCATAAGACAGTGGTCAGGGTCTGGACACCTTCTCAAACATTAAATACACAAACAGAGAAGATTTAGGTGAGTTTTGTTTTGTTGCAAACCAATTCTGGAACAGCTAAAAGGCTGCTTCCATTAATTAATTAAATTATTACTATGAAAGCTAATTTATAAACCCTGTTTTTAATCAAAGGAGTGGTGAGGAGGGAGACCCAGAACATGGAGATTACACCCAGCCATTGTACACTAAAGCTGTTCTCCAGGGTTGTCCCAAAGACAGAATTCCACTTGTGTGTCCCCTGTGGGTGGGAGGGGGTCGGGGGGCTCTGCTGTTGACATCCTGCAGCAGAAACCTGAGGTGCAGCTGACCTTTGGTCCTTTTTCTCAGATATGCTCATCTCACCTATTCTTGGAGGGTCTGAGCTGTCCGACCCTCCATCCTTCCCAGGGGAGCAGCCCCTGCAGGTGCATCCTCCAGGGAATCTGGCACCACCTGGGCAAAGGGCACCAGATCTTTGTCAGGAAATAAAGGTTTGGGCTGGAGCCCAAACACCACACAAGTATTAACTGACTGATCAGGCCTGGAGGAACCCAGCCAACAAATCTCAAGCAGAAGCCAGACTCCTCCACCAAACCAGAACAAAGGAACTTCATTTTCCTTCAGTTTTCTCCCCATATTCATTAGAATGGAATGTCATTTAAAAAGGGGAAATGACATTTCCACTATCCATTTTCTAGACCGTTCTGAAGTTGTGATGTATGAAATGCCACATTAATAACATAGCCTCTGCTAATGGCAGCTTTTAATGCTATTCCAAGAGGCTGTTCCTGCTGTACTGGCATCTATAAATACAAAGGAACGCCTCAGAAATAATAGAAATATAAGGAAATACTTAAAATTAAATTGTAGTGGATCAAGATTAGACTAGTGCTTCTATTCCCTTTGGATACATTTGTAACATTTAATCTAATCATCATTCAGCAGTAGATACAATTCCAGACTACATCAAAGCAGCTAAAATACTGCTTTGATGGTTTAATAGTAGCTGGCAGTGTAATGACAGGTGCCCAGAACCACAACCTAATTTGAAACAAGCTGCAAGGGTGGTTGAAGACACAGCCCTGAGTTCTGTGAAGTGTATTTCTTTGAATAAAGTGAGAAATTCAGTGGAGATGGAGCACAGTAAATTTTGAGTGCTGTGCTTGCTGTACCTTCCTCCTTGGTGCTGCCTCAGGAACCTGCTGCAGTGAGTGCATTATTCAACAGCAGTGATGTTGCTGCTGCTTAAGACTCTTTTTAGCACTCTTAGTACTCTTTTTGAGTTAATTTAAGAGGATGAACAAAAATGCTCATTGTAGGTGTTCTACAAAACATCACAATGTCTTTCATTGCCATGCCCTCATCCCCAGACTTCTGTTAGGAAACATCCCAAGCCCCCATTTTCCTGAGGATTCATGCAAATGCATTTTCAGCAGTTACTTCTTAGTCCTAGTTCCAAAGTAAGCCTGCTTTGGAAATTCTGCTCTAGCAAAACCTGTTACCTTAACTGCAAAATTGCCAAAACAGGAGACGATTAATTACACAAGCTAGAAGCTAAAACTACAAGGTACAACAAAAATCACTCATCTACTTCAAAGTTTCACAGTAGATGAAGCTTTCAAAATATAATGGGTTTGTTATATGAGGAAATACCCGGGGTTTTTTGCACGCAGAAAGGGTATAAATAATTTCTAAGCTTAATCACAACAAAGAACCATTAGGTAGCAAAGGCATCACTCAAATATTCAGAGGGGCAGAATTTAACACTGTGCTATGCAAAGGAGGCTCTGAAGTCACCAGAGGTCTTTCATGA
The DNA here is from genome assembly GCF_000277835.1 of Geospiza fortis. Lineage (NCBI taxonomy): Eukaryota > Metazoa > Chordata > Aves > Passeriformes > Thraupidae > Geospiza > Geospiza fortis. The sequence goes on along the minus strand of NW_005054356.1, from coordinate 908,497 downwards.
TTCTTAGTGCAGCACTCAGAGCAGCTTGCTTTATTAAGAAAAGACGGTCCCCCTTCATTAATAGTAGCAAAAATACTTACCTTTCAAAATATTATCTGTAAGTCTTTAAAAGACACCTGCTTTGAAATTCAGCAGGTTTCTTCAGGGAAATAGTGTAAAACAGAACAGATTAAAAGGCCCTTTCATGAAGCTATGAATTAGAGCTACTTGTTATCAAAATTCTCTGAGCATTCATGTAGCAGAGAAAGAAATGGCCAAGATTAATTGGTAGAGACAAAAACTGGGCTTAAAAACCCTGTAAGCTGAAGTGAATCAGGAAATCAATTTCATACATATGTTTTATGAAAACAACAGGAGCATATTTGTGGAAATAAACTGTAAAGAATACATTATCTTGGAAGGTTAGGTTTCTCAGCTGGACATTTTTTCTGGATGTAATCATCAACTGTAAAAGGCATTTTTTAATAAAAATAAATGCCCAACAACACGTTGGTATTTACTGCAAGACAATTTACAAAGTCATGACACAGAAATAAATCTTAAACTTCAGTTAAATGAATTGTCCCTTAAATTAATGTAAAAGTTAATGACTGAACAATCTCTGCCCTTTTGAAGTTCCCATATTCCTTCTATTTTGTGCAAATTGTGACAAAAGAGACAACTTGTGAGATCAAGGATCTTCACATTTTTACTGTATACCCTACTTCATAAGGTTTCTCCATCAGACATTTCTGTATTTTAACATTTAAAAGTTTCACCATGGAAGCCAAAACAATGCTGTTTCCCCCTATAGTTTGATTTTGCAATTGTGTGGTTTGACATTTCAGTGAAAAAATATGGACTGATCAATATAATTATATACACTAGAGACAGTTCAGTGTGTTTTATCTTAAAACATTCTTTTGAAACTTATTTTGTCCTTCAAATTACTGCAAAGCACATAAAACTTAAGTAAAGTATGCTAAAGGACTTTATTGCACTGTGCTATATAATACTAAAAAAGGGACTTATTTAAAACTCTTCAAAATCCCAGTGGATGACAAAGTGCACACAACAGAGGAGGTGTTATGCTACGAATTACAAAACTTTCCAGCTAGGAGTTTGTGACTAATTAAGAAAGCTTTAGAAGTGTGGGAAGGCCAATAACACCACACAGGATGTTAAGGAATCAATATTTTCGTTAAGGGATCAAGCCTTTCTGTGCATATTTTCAGGTTGTTGGCAATTAATGATCTTGTTCTTGCAAGAAGCCTTCAGGATCACCTGGGAATGCTGATATTCAACTCCTGTTTTGGAGAAAACCGCCTGAACTTTCTAACCCATGACTGCACTGGGCTTTGGCTGATCCTCACCTCAAATTCCTTCTCACTGGCTATTTTTATTTTGGTTCTGATGAACTGGAAGACAGGAATAAATTGATGTATCCAGACAGTGAAAAAAAGGAATTTTAACTTAAAACTGAAAAACTCAACTACTAGAATCTAATCAAGAAGTTATCACATTTAGGAAAGTTTTAAAATTGGCAAGAATTTATAATCTATAGTCATAAAACGGATTATATATATAAAGTTACATCATGTTTTAAAAGAAGCTTCAGGATTTTTCCCTAATCAAGTATGTTTGTTTGCCAGCAATGAAAACACTGAAGTTCTTGCCAGGAGAATTTCTGTTTGATTTCCCCCAGATGACAGAAGTCTGGATGTTGAGTGACTCTATGGCACCATTCTGTGCCACAAGACAAACACTGTGGGGGTGTGAAACTGGGTGTTGACATTTCTGCTGGTTTTCTTTAACCCCAAACAAAAAGAAAAGATTTGACAACTGGAAATCTGGTGCCACTAAAACTCAAGCGGTGCCACCCTCCCATAGCTGGTAACAACAATTATCCCAACACACCACTGGAATTCCTGCTCCAAAGGAACCCAATAATTTTGTAATCCCAGCCACCGCCAGGAGTTCATCACACGCAACAGGGATCTTCAAACACAGGATAAACTTTCTTTCTGTTTTATGCTGCATCTTCAAAGACTGCCACCACAGACCTGTGGAAACCTTGGGCTTCACTTAAACTCCTGAGAACAGGATAAATGCCCAAGCCACATTTTTGATCTTTTGAAGTGCTTTACTCACGAACACTCAGAACTCGGGGTGAATCACAGGGGTTCTGACAAGAACTGCGGAAGTTTAATTGTTACTTAAAATGACCAATTAAAATAAAGCCCTTTTTTTTCCTCCTATGCAGACAGAATTAGAATTAATTCTGTCCTGTGCCTTCGTCTTCAACCTGGGGACCATAACCCAGGTCCCAACCCCTTTTCTTCTGAGATAACTTCTAACAGAGAAGTTGCCCTAAAGTGAAGTAGTGTGCTCAGCTTTTTACACACGTGACAGGAAATTATGATACAAAATGCACAATCTCATTTTACTGACAGGCACTTAATGCCAATCTTACACTTCACAGAAAAGCACCCCAAAACAAACCCCAAGAACCTTGAACATTAGTTGTATATTCTTTGCTTATTTTTCAAGAACAATTAGCAGGTTACCCTTTGTTTTGATTTCTTTCTTGAAATCTAATTATTCCATATGTCCTTTCACATTTTGTCTGATTTGCAATTGTATTTCTCATTATCATTTGGTGAGGATATGCTGCTATTTCCTCTGGTTTCATTCTCTCTTTTATGTTTCACTTGTACAAAATTAATTACATTGTACCTTCAAGCATAATTTTAACAGTGTCTCCGTTGCACTGTGTCTGCCTTTAATTAATGCTCTTCTAATGTAGGTTTTAGACCCAAATGGTGCAATATTCTGAGCATCAAAGAAACAAAAGATCTAACAAAGCTGAAATGAAAGAACCAGACAAAGCAGCAGACAATGTATTCTCATTTGAAAAATGTCACTTCAATTTTATTTTAGATAGTAGAACCAAAGAAGATTGTTTCTACTTTTTCCACATTCATCACTAAACTTTGTGGTAAGGCTCCCTCTAATCTGTACTAAATCTGTAACTTATGAAATGAGATTAATTTCTCAATTGTCTGCCTATCTGTTACAACTCTCTAATCCACATCTCTCTGGCAGGATTTATTTTTTTGTTTTAAAGATCCAGCAAGTCTTGGAGCTCCCCCACCAAACAAAATATTCATGTGCTCTCTCCTCAAAAATTGAGGCAAATTGCGCTCTAATTCTCTCTTGGCTGTCATTTCCAAAGGGCAATGGGAAAGGAATATTCCATAGATTGGTCTTTATGCCCATTTTTCAGAAATGCAATGTTTGCTCACCATTGATCTAATACTTATCCAACCAGGAACTTGAGCTACCACAGACACTGAGGTAGTAATTGCAGTTATGCAGGGCTCTGGGTATTTTACACTCATTCTGATCTTTGGGTTTCAGGGACTTCAAAGCAAAGCCTTGGGTGTTTCCTTTTTCTATTAGGCACAAAATAGATTTTACTGAGGTCAGGAGTTTTCTTATCACATTACATTTTCAAAGTTAATTTTCAATGTGTAGCAATTATGAGCAAAATTGAGCTTTTAAAACTTTCTTATCATAAAAGCCAATTTTTTAGCTTTATACAGCTATTTACTTAAGTGAACTGAGCTAAGTTTCAGGATCTGAAGTGCACTTTCAGTTAGATATTTAGATAAAAATGACAATGGAATGAACTAAAAGTTAATATCTTCCACAGTTGCAGAATCTATTGAGCAGCAATACTTGTGTGTGTATACATGTATATATCTCTCTATATATATCACAGTGACTTTATTATGCACAAAGATGGTGCCTGGTTTTCAATAAGACCATTTTCTGGCCCATAATAAGCAGAATATTTGTGAAGGAGATCATTATAGGTAATTAAAGCATTAGGGATTTCGTTTTGTTAGATGGAGGCACTGAGATGTAAAACAAAAGTACATAACTCAATTTGGGGATTTATGCCTGTGAGTTAAAGGGGTCAAGTTAAAATTCTTTTCAGTTGAAAAGGAAGGGGGGTTCTCTGAGGGTTATTGCAATGGGATGTATTTTTAATGGGGACAAAGCCTGTCCAGGGATTCACATGAATGGCTATCAAGGACTTTGATCAGCACTGCACCCACACATCAAAAGACATAACTAATTCCAAACCAGTTTTGTTCATTGTTTGATAAGCAATAGTTAGTTCAAATAAAGTTTGCATGCTTCTATCACCTGCCTACATTAATGTGAATTATGCAAAATTGACTTGAAATCTATGTTTCTGGATTTTTGTTGATTTAATTTTTATGAAGAGAAGCAAGCTCTGAGGCACTGTACATAGAAAAGAATTAAATAAGCTTTGTAATAGAATAAGAGGCAAAAGAAACAAAACTAGGTGGGTCATATTTAGAGCTTAGCTAACTTGACAATGTCTTTAAGGTGAAGGAACAATAGAGTTAGTCAAAGTTCTCCCTTTCATGGTCTTATAATGTCAAGAGAACAGCATTTCAAAGCATGACATTACACGGGCTCATTCTTTTCAAGAACACAAAAACTTTGATTTCAGAAACAAATGAAAGAAAAAAGTGACTCTGAAACAAAGCACTCCCCACATGTATATTTTTAGTGCCACGTGTTCAGACTTAAGGGCCACATGGCCTCACATTACTTAATGCAGGAAAAAAGGCATTTCCAAACTACCTTTGAAATTTCAATTCTTAGACATTAAACCTGAAACTGGCCAGTAGGCAGAGGCCAGAGCCACATTTTGAAACATTAAATAACTTTAAAAAAATCTTTTGTATTTCAATTTTACTTTTATCCCTGAATATTTTTCTTTGAAGATTTAACAATGGACCATCTTTTTGTTTTCTCCTGCAGCTTCATTCTAAATCCTAAAGGGGCAGTTTCCATGCATTCAAAAATACAAAGTTCAAAACGTTCAGGGAAAATAAAGGTTGAATTTAAGTGGCTTGCATACATCATAGATGTGGTTGAATGACACTCTTTTGCCTTTAACCTCTGCTAATATTTGTTCTAACAAAGGCAATAGTCATAAGTGTTTTATCACTGTGAATCAGAATATATTGCTTTTGCCTCAATTTTCACATAAATGCATTTTGTGCCTCAATAACTTCTGCTGTTTGTGGGACAAGCATCAATAAATGCAAGAGGAAGAATGATGACTCCACCCCAGCTCCAGAGTGTTCACAGAACTTCCTGTCAAAGGAACTCCATAATCTCACAGTGTTTCATCAGAATGCTCCTCAATATTCATTATTTTACCATTTAAAATTAATTTTATTTTTGATGATGCCTATAAGAAAGAAAATGTAAGGACATTTTGGAGATACAGGGACATGTGACAGCAGCAGCTGTGTGACATTATTCACTTCAGTAAATGAACCAGTGTGCACTCTTTGATGTGTCACCTTGACAAGGTCACTCTGAGCACCAAGGGACAGGTAGGCGCTTTAAGTACTTGCTGTAATTTTTGAGACTAAAAAGGACATTCTACAGCACCCCACTTCCTTTTATTTCTTGAGTCACTGAGTCTCATCAGCAATGCAACAAGGCAACTGCCATCCCACATGAGAGAAGCCAGATTTAGGGGTCTAAAATACACCAATTCTAGCAAAAATCCCAATTCAGTCTTCATGGTCAAAGATGTCACAATACTCCTCAGAACAAAATAACCACCACTGCCCAGTGATCTAAACATCATTAGTGATGCAGAATAGGAGTAATTTGTCACCCTTAGTAATTAAATTTAACCTAATTTAACTTTAATCTAATTTAAACTATTCAAACACTTGAACCCCCCTTTTATCTGGCTTAAATTACATATTGGAAACTCAATTGTTTGGTGAATGAGTTGAGTTTGGTCAGTGTTCACTCGCTCCAAAGAGAGATGGAAATCTGCGGTCTATGAGCTGTGCTAAACAATCATTTATGGCTATGTGATATCTGTGTTAGCCAAAACATTAATGATTCTGTGATGCAAGACATTAATTACTTGTAGAAGTAATATAGAAGGTGCTTATTTGACTGCACTCATTCTCAGGTTTTCTTTTCAACTTTTTCACAGAAGCACTGTGGGCAAGCTATAACCTCCTCCACTGAGCCTAATTTTATTCATACAGGTGTCTAATTCTAAAATAAGAAAATGAATATTTAAATTCAGCATTAAATAATTTTAAAGTATTGAAAATGCCATAAATTTGAATCAAAATTTTCTATATAAAACATACCTGAAGAAAAACTATTTAAAAATTTGTGTTTAGTGGGCTTCTGAGAGAATTTAGTTGGCAGATGTCTGTATCCCAGAAATAAGGAGAGGTAAAAAAATAAATAAATCAGGTATAGGTCTCGAGATTTGGGGTCTTCTTCCACAAGTATTGTTATCTTATTATTTTACAGGTATTATAGTCTTGTGGATCTGCCTTTTAGCTATTATTCTTTGAAAAAAAAAAAGTTTTCATTGAGGCCTGGCTCAGAAATCAGCTTTGTCTAGTGCAGAAATATTACCAAAGATTTCCTTTAATCAGCACAGCATGAAAACACCTTCCTAGCCCTGCCAGAACCGGTGTGAGCTCTCCCCCCTGCAGCATCCAAGATCTCCATTCTGCTCTGGGCTGTCTCACCCGTGGCTGGCTGGAGCAGCTCTGCTCCCATGGAATTCCAATGAAGCTGTTGGGTTTTCCACAGAGCAGCAGCACTGCTTTAGTTGCCATTGACTGAGAAGTGGCATGAGGTCACTGAAGGGAAAGTCAGAGGATCTGGATGGCTCAGGTCATGTTTGAACATGGGCAGAAAAACAGAAGTCAGGGCTTAAGTGCATCCCTGTCCCTATTGATCTGCCTTACACGTGTGCATTTCAGCTCTGTGGAATAAAACACCAGAGAAATACTGAAAGAGCTTCAAAAATACACCACAGCAAAACACCAAAGCTTCAAAAAGAGTGGAGTAGCAGACTGGATAGAACTGAACACCTTCAGCTCAACCAGAAAAAACGATGTTGAAGCTAAATCCAGTCTTTGTGGCTGCAGTTAACTGAACAACTGTGACTGTGCTTTGCACCCAGCTAAAATAGGGTCTTAAACAACCCCTCAGCATGAATCACTTTCAGATAATTCAGAAAACTTACAGCACTTGGGAGTTAATTTCTAACTTTCTCACATTTAGCACATGTACATAAGTTCTGGTATGCTTTGATCTTTTCCTTTACAAGAGAGAAGCTGATATTACTGCACCATTTCTAAAAGAAAAGTTAAAGGAAATTTAAGGCACCACTAAAACATGGATTTTTTTTTTATATTAAAAGAACTCAACTAGGATAAAACATCTCTTTGGCTCAAAATGGAACTGATCAATTGTTCAACAGTTGGAATTCATGCAGTCTTATTTAATGATGTGCTCTAATGGCAGCCTTTTATGCTCCATTTCCCAATGGCAATATACAATGACACAGAGGAAAAGCCATGTAATGTACTGCAACAATATCATGGATTGTTGCTGAGATTTAAGGGAAATAAAGTAGTGCTAAACTGTTAACACTCCTAAGGAAGCAGACTGATGGATGGATGGGCCGTGCAAACTAACCCTGAGTGGAAACAAGATCCATTCTTCTGTGCCTGCACAGAGACACACACTTCCATTGGAAAACCAATTAATTTCAGGCCCCATGGACTTGGTTTTCCAAGAAGACCTGGGTATTCCCATGTGTTTGTCTTCAACGTGTTCACTACTGTATACATGAATAAAATTCTGTTGCCACATTTGGGTGTTCATCTAAAACTGCTAATTGCCATGAACATTCCAACGTGAGCATAGTATCAAAAGCCAGTTTATTACAAAAATACAAGACTGTGATACTTGTGGAGCATTTCCTGATGAGAGCTGAAATAAGTAACATTGCATTCCACTTCTGTTACTCTCTTTTAGTCAAGACATGTGAGCTCTTCAAATAAGAGATATACAGAAAGATTTGGGCACTTCAAGTTCAGCATTTGCTTCTCAAACCTGTGTATAAAATCAAAACCCAAGCTGCTGATGTTAAGATCCCAGCAGGTTAAAGAACTTAACAGAAGAAAGATCTTCGGTATAATCCTTTGAGATGGTGAAATGTAGGCTCACTTAGCACACAGCTCCAGTAAAACCCCCCTTGCTCACCCTGCAGAGGGTTCACACTCAAAGGTTTGCAGGTTCATCTGGGGAGAGCTACCAAGCAATCTGAAATTGTATTGCGATGACCAATGACAATATCACATGGATGATCTCAATTCCTTCTTCTTAAACCTGATGCTGTTATTAAAACGCATTCCCCCTTTGAAATGGCAATGGTACCTCATCCACTCCTCCTTGCACAACATTTTGATCCCTTCATAGAAACCAGACATTTACTGCTGTGTGCTCAGAGGCCACACTTATTCTGACTCTGGAAAAAATGAGCTCTCTGCCATTGAAACAGTCCCCTCTGCAGACTGGTCTTGCAGTCCTTTTAGGGGCTGCTTTTCCTTTAGCCTCTCTCCTGTTTGCCACTGGCAGCTAAATAAAGTACATGAATTTTCATGTCCTGAATAAAGTAAAAACTCAACTTCTTATCTACCTCTTTGAAGTAATGAAAGGTGAGCACCTTTCTGAACCCTTGTGTAATACATGCATTTATTATGTGTACAGACTTAAAAGCACATCAATCTGTGCAGGTAAATGAACACCTCGCACAAGCAAAGAGCTTTCCCTATAAAACTGAAAAGTTAATCATCCCTTTGATAAATCAATCATATCACATAAAGAAGTCTCACATTTTGTCTAGAAAATTCTCACATTTTGTCTTTTTACATTTTTATTTAAGTCCTAATTGGCCATTAAGAGAAAGATACAGTCTGCTTTGTCAAACTTGGATTTATGTAACATGCTCCCATTTTAAGTCTCTCTAAAGGTATCTTCACTCAAAGTCACAGTACATTTAACTAACAGTTTCATTTCAGCCCAAGATCTGAAGGAACCAACATATTTATTAAAGCATTTTGATCCTTCAGAGGCAGATTAATAAGAAGTTTGTGACAGTTCAGCATGATAAAATGAGCCAATAAACAGCAATGTGTGCTGATCTTAGATATACTGATCCACAAATAATATAATACATATTTGGTTTGTCATAAAGAAAAATCACTTGAAAAAGCCATTGCCATGATTAAATACTTTCTGCTATCTGAAAATTTCTATATTCTATACAAGTTTTCCTTACAAATTCCCTCAACAAATAAACCCAGCAAGTCTTTTCCCTACATAAGGAAATCATAGCTTTGTATGATATCAATATGGAATAATGACTCAAAATGCAGCATGAAAAGGGTTTAAATATTGTATGGATTTTTGGGGTAAAAATAGAGCACTAGATGCCAGAAGTGTTTAATGTTCATTCACTACAAAACAGATGTTCAGGCTTGCCTGAGTAGCTGTCATTTACCTACCTATGAATTATTATTTGTATTATGCATTTGTTTTATGGTAACATCTCAGAAATTCAAATTTTTTAATGTGGTTGTCAGTAAAAATAGGGACTCAAGGTTTAGATCTGGGATATTCTTTCCTGTCCAACAACTTCCTTTATTAGAGCTCCTTTGTCACTGCTCCTGTTCATCCACTGCTCCACATCAAGGAAGGGTGAAGCTTGGGAAATACACACTCACATGCTTCAGACACATTCCTGCCACTAAACATTGAATAATGGAGTCAATTGTTTTCTCATATTCACTGTTTGTACATCACTGCTGCCAAATGACTTTCCTGATGTCCATTGTGATTTATGATGTGAGAGAACACTAAAGCTAATTTATACTAATAAATGCAAACAGCCCCATTAACATCAATACATATCCTAATTTACACCACCAAAGAATCCATACTGGTATACTTAGAGCAATTTCAGAGTGTTTCCTAATGAAGATAAAAGGTCATTGTGCAAACCAGCAGTGATGGAAAGTTTACAGCAGTCATCCCAAGGTTCCAAATGCTGTGCATAAAACTTAATGTAGTGTACTGCATTAACCACTAATGCTTAAAAGAATGGCTCCTGAGATTCTGGTCATAATGATCCTGATCTAAATGTGAAAATAACTTCATACAATTTTTCCTTCAGTCATTACTTCCTAATCAACTTTATGTCTCTTGATCCAACCTGTCAGACGGATGGGGGCTTAGACATGGGAGGGACTGGAATGGACCCTGCAAGTTCCTCCTTGCTTCTCACAACAAAATTCATGCCTGCTTCATCTGGCATGGATGTGACAGCAGCAGTTAATTCTGTTACATTGAAATACCACATAATGAAACAATGCACAGCACACAGGAAGAAACAACAGCAGATTTAATTCTAAGGGAAGAAAGAAACCAACCCCTCAAAATAATTTCAGTTTTGCTTGCAAACTAATGTTTTTGACCTCAGCCCAACACAAGTGTTAAATTCATAGTCTAGAACTTCAACTTAACTGTTTCTTGTTTGCTTTCTTGTTTGTTTTTGTTTTTTTTTTCCGTCCAAGTATTCAGAAGAATACAAACAGTCTAGAAGGTTCTGGGCTGATGCTGGCACACAAATCAAATCACCTTTCTTAAACAAGTACAGGTGTATCACCAGGACCAGCCTTTCCTAAGGGGAAGTATTTGAATGCATTTCTTTGTTTTGTTCCAATGGTGTAGATATAAGACATTTTAAAACTGTGTGATAGTGTCTTATAGTTTAGAGACAACTTAGAAAGTTGCTGAATTGCTACCCTAACACACCGCAGTAGGAAAACACAACAGAAGCATTAATATTTTAATACTTTGTCATACTAAATGCATTTCTTTACTTCAGAAATTCTCTTATCTGTAATTTCTCTTCAGTGCACAATATTTATTAATTCCAATATACCAGTTAACCAGAGCCTGGCTCCCCATATGTACATTTAGGAAAGACACACAAAAGGGTCTGATCCAAAGTCAACTGCAGCTAATGCAAGAAGTCCTGCTAGTCCCATTGGCAATTGCTCAGCTGCACTGTCCTGGCAATTAAAAGCAGATAGGTGCTGGGAAGTCATCCCTGATGACCAACATCTAACCCAGGGTCACATAATGAGTCTGGCTCAAACCTGAGAATGGAACTCAAATTTGCTGAATTTCTACCCAGGGGTTTAATCACAAAACCACTACTCTTAATTTAAAATCAAAAGGTTTTGAAAGAAATATTAGTAAGGTGCAAATTTTTCACTTCAGGGGAATATATCATTATTCAGTTAACCATTTTTTTTTCATATCTCAGACCAAATAAGTAACCAAAGTTCTCTGCTATGGTGTTAATTAAGGATTTGTATTCATACCTCCAAGCAATACACTAACCTCTAAATGATGTTCCAACTGAAGCCTGAACAGGAGCAAAACTAAAGTATAATTAAGATTTGCAGATCTGCCTATATTGTAGCTTTTTAGCTGTAACCTTTCCACCCTGTTCTGTAATTAGTGAACCAGCTCATAAGTTCTCCAGACACAGACATTTATGAAGAGTTCAAAGCTTCTTTACAAACTCTGGAGGAACAACTCCAAGAAAGTGGCGTAATTCTGAACCAGTGAAGCAGCACTACCTCACATAGCACCTGCCTACCTGGCTCCCCTTTGCAGCAACTGAGATTTTTTTCCCCCCCATCCCTCTTACTTATCAGGCCTTTCAAGTCAATAAAACACAAGGTTTTTAACCTTTCAGATTCCTCACGCAGGCCAGTTCTCTTAGATTTGCTTTCACTCCTGTCTCACAGTCAGCAGAATAAACAGGGTTTGCATCTCTTTTGAACATAACCATAGACAGGAGCAGCAGCAAAGACTCATTTTGCACTTGAGGTTGTTGGACGTGCCCCCGTTCCTCAGGCCAGTGGGAGCAAGTGGGTCATGTCACTAGGGCAAAACCTGCTCTAGTTTGTCACCCTTTATACATCACTGTTATGGAAAGGTGGTACAAGGAGATGGTTTTCCTGGCCATTTCATGTTGATCCTCTGCTATTCTGACAGTGCTTGTTGGGTATGCTTGGCCTGTTGTACACCACACCAGGTTTTTGAAGTTTATATGAAATATCAGTTTGTGATCAGAACATGGTACTTACCCATAATTACCTCATAAATCCTAGCAATTATAAAAATCTCCAAGAAGCAATTATGAAAACACATTAAAAACATAGTCTCTGTTTTTCTGTTTTGTTCAGAATAAACCTTTTCTTTGCCTTTCACATACAGCTTTTAGAGTACACTTGAGTTATACTTTCATACAGTTCTCCAGAACCTGAGAGCTAGCAATATAAGGATTTTTAAACTGAAGTTGGGATTCTCAAATAATCTTAAGAGCCTGAGAACTGGGACTGTAGGAGAAATAAACAGCACAAATCTAAATATCATGAGTCTGATAATGCTGAACAGGGATAAACCAGAGATTTAGAGGTGAATGGAATAAAAGGGGAAAGCACAAGATGAAAATAAAGATGTAGCTTTCTAGTTCATTTGAATTTTCTGTTTAACATATTGATTAGGAAAAAAGTGGAAAATTGCTGATGAGAATGTAAAGGCAGAACTGAGGCAAGTGTTTTATTTGGGGAGGTTTGTGCTTATCTGCTGCAGGTGAAATAGCTTGTTACCAGTGTGGGTAAGGAGTGGGGTATGGTTATAATCAAAAGATAGCACTGGCTGTTCCAGGCTGTTTGGCTGCTTATTTGCTACTGTTGTTTGACCACTTCAACTGATTTTGTCACTGTGTTGGATATTCTCTTGTATTTCTGAGAAAACAAGTTCCTTGAGTAGCCTTTACTTTGGTCTCTAATTGCGAAGTACAATAGAAATCAGATGAAAGTTTGTTTTGTTTACCATGTGCCTTCAGTGTTAACAAAGGAATGAGAATTCCACCCTGATCTAGTAAAAACACATATGCTGTTACTTGCTTTGGGTTTGTTTTCTTGGGGTTCTGTAAACAAAGATAGATTTACTGAACGGGTGGGTTTATGCAAGCTGTTCTTTCAAACTTGCCAGTGTTCCCCTTGGCTTTGTGGAGAAGCAGCAGCACCCATTTCCTAAGCACAGCGCAGACTGCAGGCTTCTGAATTCTGTGTGGCCTCTGCAGCCAGGATTTTTCATCAATCAGATCTAGTGAAATAAGCTCTGGATAAGTGATAACCCTTCTCAGATATTAATGCAGCCACTATTGCATGAGGCTTGGGTTTTACAAACCCAGTTCTTGATAATTGTTCTTCCTAGGGAAACCACCAGTTGTCTTAGCCTAACGTAATTGTTTTTATATGACTGAAAGTACTGCTCACATAGCACTTAGAACAATTGTATTGGATAGAACAATTCTTTGGATAGAAACTCCCCAGTTTTGTCCATCTATGGATTAACAGTAATGGTGAAAAATGTAAGGAGTTTCGTGAAAAATGAAGCTTCTGTATTCTTATCATAGCTTTTTTTTTTTTTAATTGTCAAAACCTAGATGTTTCAGTCTATGCACTTTTAGATCAGCTATTGGAAAGTAACTTGAATCTTGATAGGGTGTCCTGAGGCAAAGACTCCTGTCAAAATTGAGGGCAGTAGATGAGAACTCCCTGAGCAGCCTGGAGACAGGTCTTCCAAAACTCTGTTTGCAGGTTTGTTATTGGTTTGCTGTAATTGCCCAGACAAATCATCTGCTTGTCACTTCACCTGACTACAAAATTGGAACAGCAAGGGTACCAAGATATTGCATGTGTGAATTTTACTTATTTCATACTTTGAAAGTGCTCGAAAAGCCCTTAGCATTTTTATTGAAAGTGTTTTGGAAGCTGAATTACTTTATTTGTGCTAATTATATAACTTTATAGGAGTGATGTGCTTTATGAGACAAGCACTGAGGCGTAATATGATTTGACTTATGTTTTACACAGATTTTGCTATTAATTTGATTATTTTCCATAACTGAACAATGGAGTTTGCTCTATGTTAAAATAAGACTAAATTTGCTTGGTAGAGGAATAAAAAGGAAATGGTACTTCAGAGAGTGGCCCTGGGGTTATGCTAATTTCACTGCTTTAGTTTATATCATTTTTCTTGTAAAGTGTTTTGAAGAAGAAAATTTTTAATGTTTTGTCCATAGAACTTCATTTTCCATTGTTTTTACACCTTCAGAGTGATTTCTAAAAACAGAGGAGTACGCCACATAAAATGTTTCACAGTTAGGAACCAGCAAACAGTGATAATACGGTTGGCTTGTGTAGACTTGTGTCTGGTAAATACAAATAACCTCCCTTTCAAATTAACGTGAGCCAAAAGTCAGCTTAGTGATCTGATGAGGTACTGACAAATTCACATCCTAACCTAAATGACATTTGTCACACTGAAGTAGAAACAATTATTAATAATTTTCAGTTCATTAGGAGCACTACAATGAAATGTCAACAACTTCAAAAGTGTAGCAGAAGTGTACAAATTAATTTTGATTTTCTGAAGTGTAATTATTTTTGTAAGTACCACACTGTGTAATCACTTTTGGCGCTATTACTTGTGCAATCAATAACACTTAAATGTACTTAGCTGTTTTCAAACATGCTTTCCTAAGGTCACCCTTTAGTGGTGTGGGTGTTTCGATGTAAGGAGGTAAGGTGTAAGAATGTAAGGAGTTGTTTTCTAACTGGTCAAAGATGTAGTGAAATCTTAAAAATATAGAATTATTTATGTATATTTTTATTTTTATGTTGGTTGCCATAAAGGGGTGCTCGATGTCTGTGCAGTTTTGATGTGAAAAAAGCCAGTCCTGGCTTTGTGGCGAGTCCATTTTTGTGCTCTGGGTGGCAGCATCAGCTCTTGCTCCTGTGCCTTCCCCACCCGGGGCTCATCCTACTTGGCAAATGCAACCTGACTGCAGAGTTAATTATATTCCCCTGAGCCAGGCAGTCAGGCCAGATTTGGCCTCACATTAGCCAGATGAATGGTTGGTAATCATCTAGAGGAGTACATCGTTCCCACAAGCCTAGCCAGTCCCCAAGTGCCAGCATTTGTAATAATTCACAGCCCTGTAATGCTCCAGTACAAAAAGAGCACAGGAACACACATCTTGAAGGAAAGTTACTTTCACTGAAGTGATTTGAGCTGACATTCTGATAGGTTTCATTCAGGTTTGGACAGGAGAATTTTGCTTGTGTATTTGTTCATTATTTTATCTGTTTTCTGGAGATCTCCAGGAACTTTTACAGCAGGGTAGAAGCAGGGGTGGTTGGTTGGCAGTTCAATGCTTAAGTGGGTTTCTGGAATTAACAGCAGTCCCTTAAAGGATCCAGTTTATAATGTAGCTTGAATGGCTCCTGGAGTCTCTTCCTGTAACTCAGCTTTCAACCTAATTTAACTTCATTTGTAGAATTGTTTCAATGGCTTTCCCATACTGGAAGATAAAAGCAAAGCTGATGTAACCAGAGCAAGGAATGGAGACTGTGCTTAAACTATTAAAATTACAGATCCACCCCATTAAAAATGAAAACTCAATAAAAATAGATAGAAATTTCCTGTCGGATTAGTAAATTATCCATTAGTATAAAGAATTAAAAACAGGAAAAGAGACTTTATGTCATGAGGAAAAGTCAGAAAATGTACAAAAAAAAGAAGTATCACAGTCAGCAGTAACATCTCTTGATATCTGTTGCTATTTTTAATTGTCATTAAAAATAGTGGTTAGCCATTTATAGCAAGAGAAGAGTTTAAGAAGAAAACAGATAAGGCATTCCAGGCACTAACTTATTTAGAGGCTGAATATCAATATAATTCTGAATCCAGAAAAAATATATGCTATTTTAACATTTCAAGCTTTCTTTCAGTAGTTATCTGCATTTGTAATCTGTATGGAAGAATAGCTCCAGTAAATTTGGGGCAAGTTTGTTCTGCTATTTAGAAATGAATGTATTATACAAGGAAATGCAGTTAGAGATGGGGGAACTGTGTGTGAGTGTAACTACTCAGTAATTGCACCTGAAAATTTGGGTTAGAATAATTCATTTCATCTAAACATGTGCCTCTGTCTTGGATTTCAGTAATCTGAGATTTTGTTTGATTTTTGGGACAACTAAAACATTAAATTCTTTGCCAATACTCCAGAGCCCACAGTTCCTAGGCAGTTGTACAGGAGCTGTGTTACTGGGCTGACTGCCAGGAAGCCAGGTAGGGTTTGTTCTGCTTGGAACTCAGCTACTCTGCAAAAATGTTTGAATTTTGGTGACACAGCAAATGCTGTAGCAAAGGATTTTGCTGGAATTTTCAAACTAAGTGCAAAGTCCTTACATGAGTTTGTTTGCAGCTGAATTTGACATCATTGCTGCAGATACTTAGGGATGAGTATGTTTTACACTCTCAATGTCAGTATATTTTTTATTATTATTTAAGCTGTCCATATCTGTGTGTTATTCTACTATTACTGAAGTAATCCTCATTATATATCAGTGACTTTAGTGTAATAGAGGAAAAAAAAAGAGGAAAAATCCCCACCAGGCTTTCTCAGCTGTGCTCCTTGGCCTTTGTTCCTCGCACATCTCACTGGATCACAGCAGAACATCTCCACACCTGTTCTTCTGGTTCATTGGGAAGAAAAGCTTCTGATATTCATCCACCTAGAAAGTCTTTGGTTTATCTTGCTGAAGAAGTAAACACAGAATTAGCTTCAAGTAGGCATTTTTTACTAGATAAAACCAAGATCAAAGTCCAAATCCAAACATCTTGCTGATTTGAAATTTCCCGATGTGAATGTGTTCCAAATCCTGTAGCAGATGGAAATTTGGTGTTACTTCCATGTGCCAGAAATACTGTTCTAGGGAGTTACAGCTTAATTTTCATAGCTAATCAGGTTTGGTTAGTTATTAAGACTATCTGGGATTGTGGGTTATTAGCTAGGTGGGATTTGGGACTTACTCTAGAATTTGGATTGGATTTTTAATTTTGCCTAGATTAAGATTTTTATTACTTGAGTTGAAGCACTTGGGATTAATGAAAAAGTCTGATAGATAACATGTTTATTCATTGAGGAAAAAGCAAGTTAATTATGCCTGTCTTACATGGATTTCATCCATTTGCTTACTTTACTTCACTAGTAGGTGACTGCTAACCAAGGAATGTTTCATGTACTGAATTTTGGTTCAGGATATCAGATTTTAGTGAGCAAACCCAGGAACATTAACACAGTTCTGCCTATAGCCCATCAGCCCACCCCCAGAAAGATGTCTGAGCTATAGTCAGTAGACAAAACAGAAATATTATTTGTGTTATCTGATGGGATGCATTCTAAATCATACAAAATGGTTATGGGATGTTTTTGCCTCTCAGTGTTGGGTTTAAAAGGCAGCATCACTAAGCCAAAACTGGAAAAGAAGAAAAAAAATTAAGTAGACCTTGCCAGCTGCAATTACATTTTCTAGTCACTGAAATGTAATATAATTCAATGTCTGTATTAGCATTCAGCATTGTTAATTCATGGGCAAGTAATTTAGTTGAATTCTCAATGAGAAATTGAATTTGAGGTGAC
>NW_005054356.1:876535-890978 GCF_000277835.1 Geospiza fortis | reverse complement strand
AGGAAAATCAGTGTGTTTTGTAATTGAATGGAAAATAGTTGAGTTATCGCTGGCAGCGAACTTGATGTAACAAGCCTTTGTATTACATGTGCCATGAATAGACTGAATGGTTTGACAAGGATTACATTTATTTCAGATAATGAAGCACAATAAAATGTGGAGTAATTAAGAACCAAAGAAAATGACAGGACCCAAATCCAATGAGAAAGGTCCCAATTTGGGGAGAAGTTAGGAAATGTCCATATAAGGAATGTTTATGGAAGAGTGTTTCAGTTTTGATACAGTTGATTCTGCCTTGTTACAGGAGATAGTTAGACAGTGTTTATAGATCCTTTTCAGTTTCTTTTTCATATTTCTGTGGTTGCTTGATTGCAACATTCACATCAACATCCAGCATGGATTTGAGTGGAGGAAGCAGCGTGGTAAATGTCAAAAAAAGCTGGTAAGGGTGCTGCTCTGCCATGGGGAGCAGCATCACAGCATTCCCTCCTCCTACCTTCTGTGGGGGGATAGAATGTAAGAACATAAAGATAGTGCAGAAGGTAATCTCACCCTGAAGAGGTGTGCAGCTGTGCCAATCCCCAAAGATTAGGAACAGGCCTGTCCTTAATAAACCACAGCTATGTCCAGTAAGGATGAGGGCTATGAAAGAGTGGGTTAGCTGGGTGAGGGGAGAGTTGGAGTTTGTTGGCTGTGCTGTGAAGGAGTCAGTGCTGTGAGGAGATGCCCATGAGAAATCACTGAGAAGGCACAGGAGCTTTGCAGTAAGATGACAACAACCTTCTGTGGGATGTGATGCAATAATTTACGATAGTCTGTTAATTTCTGGCTCAAGCTTTCTGCTCAGGAAAAGGTGAGGTTCAGCTTCGTCTCATCCAAGTCCAGGACAACTGAACCATCCTTCCAACGAACAGGCTCTTAGGGCACTTATTCAGGTTTTATAGTCAGTCTCAAAGCTTAAACATGAACACTTTAGAAAAGGATTTAATTCAAGACTTGTTCACGTCAGTTCACCTTGGAAAAGTTTTTTTTACCCCAAATGCCACTTTTGTGATCTGACTTGTCAGGTGACTCACTAAACATAATTTTTCAACTTGTGCTGTATTCCCTTAGATTGTTTTCCTCTAATATCCACATTTTTAGCCCAGCATCCATTATCTACATTTGTCTCTACTCTGTAAAATATACAATTGTGAAAAATATACTGAACTCCAAATATCACAACAGGCAGCTCATGTGTGACAGCTCACCACAGCTCTGCAAAGGTGTGCTAAGGAACAGATGACTATCAATAGCACTACAAGAACTCTTTTGAATGTACAGGTGTCTGTGTTTTTAGTTTGTCAAATGCTATAAAAGGCTGCTAAAACCTGATTTAAACATAAAAGCAGATGCATTCTTTTGAACAGGGATTAGAAAGCAAATAATTAATCATACATACCTGAGGATTTATGTAAGCAGCTGCTTAAATAAGAATCATAAACCTACAAATGCAGTCTCTCCACCTACTTTGCAATCTCTTGAATTAAAAAAAAGTGTGGATTTTTTTTTGTTAGATAGCACTTGACATCAAAAGGAAAATGCTAACATATTCTCCTGGTACCATATAGAAATGAAAATATTCCTAACAAACATCCTGTGCTGTTTTTAACTAGGTGTAAATAGTTTACAAATGCTGGAGCTTGTAAGCTGTAGTGCTGATTAGGTAAATTAGGACTGGGGTAACTGGAGGCTGTGTAGGCCTTCTACACAATGGAAGTTTGTTTTCCACCCAGTAAAAAAGATGGAAATTTGCATGAGGGTCACGAAGGAAAGATTGGCTGGTCTGAACAGGCTTCTAAGTATTACAGGAAGTGTATAAAACTGACTGGTTTTGACTTTAAGTCAGGTGAAACCAAGTTGATTTCACAGTTATGTTTTCGAATCCACACATCAAACCAAAATCAAAAGGTCTGGATCTGAGGGAAGTGAAAGAGAAAAACAATTTTTTGCATGAACGGCTACAGGATGAGATCACCAGGAGTCACACAGCTTTAGTGCTTGGTGCCAGTCTCTACCACACATTGTAAGAAAGGTTTCTGCTGTGTTCTCCTGAGTGACTTGCTAGAAGTTCATCACTTGCAGTGAATTCCATGGGATAACAGATTTTTTATGAATAGGATATGTAATTCTGGCAACACTTCTGGGATTTGAGGGGCCAATATTTTACATATCAGTTTATTGAGTTTGGACTGAGGTCTCAGAGCTGTAACAATAAGTTTAAGCTTATGGCAGTAAAGCTACCTGCAGTGATATATTTAGGCACGAGGGCTCAAACTCCTGCAAAGAAAAAAAAGTTACTCACTTTTATTCAGAATTCAGCTCTCATTGGATTTTTGTCCCTGTTACTTCCCTTGACATACTTAATGAAACTTTTACTGTCCTTGCACTCCACTTCTCTGACAGTTCAGCACTCAAGATGCAGAATTAAACTCTGTTGTAAAGATGAAGGAAGAAAAAGAAGCAGGAGAGAGATGGGGTGCCTTGCCAGCCACTCTGAGAGTTCCTACATGTGCATGGTCTCTGGTGCTCTCTCTCAATTCTGCTGGGGATTGGAAATTGCCCTTTTCCTTTTCTGAGCAACATTTTAATCTTGTTGCTGCCTTGTCACCGTGTTCATGTATTGCAGCCTTGCCTTATTGCACTGAGCTTGTTTTCATGGGTTCCTTTTTCAACATATCTACTGATGAAATTGAACACTTGGGGGTTTGAATTTGACAGCTGGAAGATGAGAGAGGGGTGCCTCTGATCCTGCTTCTACAGAATTCCCACAGTGCCCCCTACACTGAAAGGCTTTAAATGTAGCTCTCCTTTGAACATCTGATGCTGCTAACAGTAATGCTTCTGTAGTGTCTACAACTCACTTTATCTTGTTCCGAGAGCTGACAGCGTCCCTAGAATACTTTTTTTAAAAGGAGAACTTATTGGAGAAATTCTTCCACTGGTGTATTTTTTCCTTTTTTTCCAAGCTGCATCTAATGAATATATTCCTTGAACTGCATATTTCAACAGCTGTTACCTTATAAACTTTTAACCCTGTGCCTTGATGTAGTGGCCTCTGTCAGGCACGCAGGACTGTGGAGGACAGACACTGTGCACTAACGAAAGATAAAAACACTACAGTAGAGTACGACAGGTCTCTTTTTAAGGTACAGCTGTGAATCTCTGCATAAAAATATCAATGGGGTTCAAGTACCACAGGGTCCTGTCCTGTGGATCCGCATGGATTTTTAGTTGACTTGTAATCTCCTTGGTCTCCCCCAAAGCCGTGAATTTTCATGCCTCCTCCTCAGATGCTGAGCAAGTCAAGGGTTCATCCTCCCATCAAAGCTGAAAGATTTAGTGGGAAGAGATTTGCATTGAAACATTTACAGCAATTGCTTGTGGCTCACTGCAGTCTATCGAGCCCCTCTTTAAACTTCACAGTTGTAAACCCATTTTTAAGCTTGTCGTTTGGAAACAACTCTACATGAGAAGGTGAAAGGAGCATTTTCCACAGTGGGCTGGAGGGTAGCAGCCAGTGAGAGGAGCAGAATGGGGGAACTGCTGTGAAAGGCTTCAATAAGTGGCTGCTCTGCAGCAACCATTGAGTCTTGCATCTCAAAAGCTGTATCTGAGCAGCAGCTGCCACTAGTGCTCTGAACTTTGCCTTGCAGCATTTAAACTTTTACACCACTGGAACACTTGTCTAGAACCCTGATCCGGGGTGCTTTCTCTACCTGGAAAACGCCTTTAGAATTGTAGTGTTTACTTATGGAAGAACAAAAAGATGGGGCATGTGTTGGTTCTGTCAGTACTGGAGAGCATTCATCTGTGATAGTGGTCACAAGGGTTCTTGATTGAGGGAAGAGACGAGAATGTTGACTCTATGTTCAGAAGGCTTGATTTATTATTTTATGATATATAACATTAAGACTATACTAAAAAGAAAAAGAAGGAAAGGTTTCCTCAGAAGCTAGCTAAGCTAAAAAGAGAAAAGAAAAGAATGATAACAAAAGCAGCTCTCTCGGACTCTGTCCGAGATAGCTCAGTCTTTGATTGGCCATTAATTATAAGCATCTAAGATGGGCCAATCCAGACAGACCTGTTGCATTCCACAGCAGCAGATAACTATTGTTTACATCTTGTTGCTGAAACTTCTCAGCTTCAGCAAGAAAAATCTTAAGAAAAGATTTTCACAAAAGAAATGTCTGCGGCATTCATCAACCAACTGCAACCTGAAAGCATGGTACCAAATCTGTAAGAATCAAATACAGCACTGAAACAGAAATGGTGCTTTTTTTATAGAAGTGAACAGGTGGTGCTTTTAATCCCACCAAAATTAACCCATGTTCAATAATTTATGCACTCATTGACTCTAACAAATGCTGCTTAATTATGCATTCTTGGAAACGTGCTTTACGTTTGGTTTCAAATTGGAATTTACATCCAGCTATGGTTATCTTCCCACAGCAGTTTCAGTATGTTATGAAGGAAGGAATTCAGGATATAAAGAATATTCAAAGTAACTTTGCTCTGAATCCAGCTGCAGTTGTCTACATAGCGTAATTGTCACATTTTCCAACAATGAAAATTAAAGAAAAACCCCTATCTTTTAAAAAAAGCTGTTCAAAGAATGTTCTCACAAAAAGAAAATAAAAATAGAGCAGCTCATTAGATCTGTAGCTTGACTCAGGAAAACATAAATACAGGAGTCAGTCTGTGTTTGAAGTAGAAAAAAGGAGGACAAACACACAGGTTGTCAGTAATCTTTACTGTCTTTCCTTTGTCTCACTGTGAAGTGAAAACAACTGAAGCTGTTCAAAGATAGGTTTATCTAATTCATGCCAACGGACTCTCTCTTTCTTCCCCCCCGATTAGTACTTGGAATAATCTTTCTTTATTGATGTGGTGAACACTTTTTTGTGTGCATATCTTGCTATTTTCTTCTGAAGAAAAAGTGCTGCAAGATGATCAAATATAACTTTACTGTGCTGTTTGGAGGAAACTCTGAAAACTATTTTCTTCTGCTCTTAATGTTGACATAAAGAACTATTTAATGTATTTTTCTTATAATAAGAACTGGAACAATATTGCAGGAGCGAATTAGCATAAGTTCTAATGTTGCCTAGGAAAAAGTCAATCATGCTTTTAGCTTTTTGTATGTTAGGCATCAGTAAGATTGTTCACATGAATAAAAACAACTTTTAATTTTTACAAGACTGAACAGCAGCACAGAGTGCTGGAAGAGGAAGTAGTGCTTGTACAATTTTTAGCGTTCAGCTGATCAATTTTCAGGGAAACTGAAATTTTCCCTTTCAGCCTGTCTTGTAATCTGTTCACTGCTGCCACATGGGATGCCACCAACTCTGTATTTGCATTGCTAAAAGTGGATGTATTTATTTTTACTTGTAGAATTGAGGAAAGGATGCAGTAGAGAAAAATCAAAGCCTTTGCTGAAAATCCTGGTCTCTACTCAGTTGGGAGTGTCCATCTGGAGTGTGCAGGGTTTGAGCAGGTCACCCTTGTGAAATTTCTATCTCAAATTGCAGATAAAAGTAGAAACTTCAGCCTGAGGAGCAAGGAGAGCTCCCCCTGAGGCTGACCTGAGGGAGAAACCTGAAACCTGAACTGAGTGAAAGGTCTTGGGTAGTGCAGAAGCCTGAGGGACATTTCGGGAAACTGAGGCAAATGCTGAACTGAAACATAAAAGTCCCAATTTTTGCTTCATCCTCAGCATAAGGACAACTTTTATTCCAGTTCAAATATTGAAACACAGTGAAACATTGCTGTTGGAAAGAAGCAGTCACTGAAGGCCTTTAGCAAAAGGTCATGTGTTGTTAGCACGAGGAACAGCATCCACCAAGAAGCCTTTTGCTTGTCGTAGCTTGTTACATTTTTCTTAGCAAGTTTCTATTCAGAAAGGTAAGCAAAAGCTCCCTTCTGTCAAGGGATGTTTGTAGGCAATGAAAAAATAAGATCCTGGGTGACATCTAGGGGATGTGGTGGGTAGGTAGCTAAGTCTGATGTGGAAAATTAGGGAAAACAGTCCACAAATCTGTAATAAGCTGTGCTTACTTCTGTTTGCAGTCTTATGTTTCTATGTGCTTACATACATGAATAATGATATGTATGAGGAAAACTGAAGGGACAGCTTGGTTTGCTGTCCCAGGACAGCTGAGGGAGAGCAACACTGCGTGCAACAAAAACAAAAAAAGAACCTAAACACTACTTTTGCTTTCACAAGTAGTGAACTAGAATTCTGCCCCTCTATTCATCTGCAGTATTTGAAATAATACCACAGTAAGTAACTTTATTATATAATAATTACTAAATAAACTTGGCAGTTGTAGTGAACCCCCAAAGTTTATGCTTACATTGCATTCTGTGCAGGTCAGGGGAGGCAATTCTGCCCCTCCAGTCCGCTCTCATGAGACTCCCAGCTGGAATATTCCTTCCAGCTCTGGGAGAAAGGAAGGACAAGGACATGGAACTGCTGGAGTGAGTCCAGAGGGGCACAGAGATGATCCCAGGGCTGGGGTCTGGCAGGGAGGGCTGGGGGTGGGTGCTCACCTGGAGAAGAGAAGGTTCTGGGGAGACCTCAGAGCCCCTTCCAGTGCCTAAAGGGGCTCCAGGAGAGCTGGGGAGAGACCTGGGACAAGAGCCTGGGGTGACAAGACAAGAGGGAAGGGCTTGAAACTGAAAGAGACTAGATTTAGAGAGGATGTTAGGAAGGAATTGTTCCCTGTGAAGTGTTCAGTGGGCCCAAGAGCAGCCTGGTCTGGTGGAGTGTCCCTGGCCATGGCAGGGGCTGCAATGAGATCAGCTTTAGGGTCTCTTCCAACACAAACCATTTTATGATGCTCACAGGAACTGTAAATTCTGAAATATTGGTGCAAAGCAAAGGTTTGTGGGAAATGAGACTGATCACAGCTCTCTCCTGTTATTCCTGTGACCAGCAAACAGCAAATCCAACCCAAACCCCCTTGTCCCTGTAGTACCCTCCAGTTTACAGTGCAGAAGTTCAATTTTTAGAGCTCTCATGAATTGTTCAGTACATGCTGTTAATTATCAGCCAGTGTGAATCACCAAAGTCATAACCTGACTCCTAAATGAGTTTCCCATAAATCTGTTCTATTCATTAGAGGTCAAGTTGATAACTGCTAAGAAGGAATATCAATGCTGCAAATCAGTTTATAAGGGTATAATTGTAACTAAAAAAATCCCCAACCTTCCTCTCCCTGTGGTCTGGATAATTTAAGTGTGGAACTCGAAGCCCTCAAATAACTGTTATTTCTTAACAAGATGCTGTGAAAGAGGAGAACAAGTAAAGAAAAACCTTGCAAAATAACTATGGACATTTCTGAAAATGTTGTCCATCTGTGGAATAGAGATGGAATGGTCTAAGCATTTGTTTTGAAAATCTTAGAGTTATAACCAAACCTTTTCCTAAATACATTTCATAGGATGATTATCCATAGGAAATATTATCCATTATTATCCATTAGAAGATGCAGGAGATATTACCCATAATAGGAAACAGTTATGGACAAGCTCCATTCTTGGGAGGGGCCAATAGGAGGAATTGATATCAATATCCAGATACTTTATGAAGATCTACCCTTATATCTTCACATTTAAAAAATCCCCAACTTTTCTAATTTTTAATGGTTGGTTGATTAGGAAAAAAAAAACAATTGAAACTTAGAGCATTTTAAATTAGAACATTTCTACTGTGTACACTGTAAGGTCACATCAATTTGAGAAAAGCTGCTGAAAAAATCAACTTATGAGCTAGAAATGTAATATAAACATACTCTGGAACTAAATCTTGTACCTCATATATGCAATGTTTTTGAGAAGTTACATTTGTGAGCTTTTAATAAGGAATGGAATGCAGCAGAACTTTTGGGAATAACTTTAATTTATTATCATTTAAAATATGTGTTTAACAAAAACATGCAAGTTGTCTTTGGAAAGGCATTGATTCAGGCAGATTTAACTGTCTGGGCATCACAAGTAACACACCAACAGTCAAAAATGTCTTTTTTGTTAAAAGGCAGGTCCTTTCTGGGTAACGAGTTGCCATGTGATGTATGGCCCCATACTTCAGCTGAATTTAAATAACCTGACAAAAATTGAGTTGTTCAGCAGAAAACTTTTCCTGCTTATGAACAACAATGCTTGAATTCCTGATAGATTTGCATAGGTACATTTTTGTACTAATGTGAGGGTATTTTGAAAAATTTGGGGCCAACTGCTGGCTGAATTCCATATATCTGAACGCAGCTACATGCTGTGAAATGGAAACCAAAATGGAAATTTGTAGAATTTTCATAACATGTGGATGGTGCAACTTTGAAAGAATATTGACAGAGGAGTTTATTTTTTAAGCAGGATTGCAGGATGGGAGGTGAGGCAATGAAACAAAACCCAAGAACCTTAAGATGTAGAACAATCTGACAACCGAGGTCTACAAATTATTAATAAGATTATAGTTGGTTTAATGAATCCAATTAAATATAATTGACCTAATTTTATCGGCAAAGCTATTCTGTTAATTAGCATAAAATCAGGACAGCACCTACATCAAAAGCTCAATATTAATACTTTTCTAATATACAGCATCTTGCAGAGGGTACAAGTCTTCATCTGTACAAGATTTAAGATTTAAGATTTTTTGTTTTAAGATTTCCTATAACTGGCCTGATTTGGTTTGAGCCACAGGAAAAAACTGTTAAAGTCTCATTTTACTGACAGGTGTGACAGGAGCTGTATAAGTTGTTTATTGTATCATGTTCATGTGTCCTACTCTAAAACTCATCAAATTAACTGGAAAGTCATCAGTTGACTTCAAACAGGCTTTTAAATAATGCCCACAGATAAATGTGCACACTTTGTACTGTAGGTCTTCTCCATTTTAAATTTTAATCTTTTGGTGCTGTCATGGACTGAATGTGCAGTTCTGAGATTTCAGAGCTTCTTCACCAGACACTCCTCTTGAAGATTTTAAATTAGTTTAATCCTGCAACACGAAAGGATCAGAGGCTCTCCCTCAAATTTGAACTGTGCCATTTGGGAGAAGAGGAATAACTTGTAATTTTTGATTCCATTCCTGAGTTTGGTGGGAGATGAATGAGGCATTTTGAGATTCTGCCTCTTCCTCATTAAAAAGGAAAAAAAGAAGTTGTGAGAGGTGTATAAATCTAATTTGTTCACTTTAATCAGTTAACTGTGAGTGCAGTTAAGGATTCAATCAAATAATACATTTCCTTAATCAACATAAAATCTGTTATTATTTAAGGATAACTTCTGTTCACCAATATCTGGCTTGTATTTTTTCTCAGCTTCAATTACAAGTTCTTACTCTTGTTGTTTTCTTTAGTACTTCTTTGTCTCTACAGAAAATTATAGCGAGTTTAACCAAGTCCTAGCTCAGGGAAAGTTATTGACGTGGCCAGATCTTGCCCTAAGGTTTATGGTTCTTTGTGCCTGGATTTCAGCAAGGCACTTACCCTGCCTCCCACCTTCAGCATGTCTAAAACACATCCCTAATAACCTCACGCAGCTAAAACTTGCCTGTATCTGGAATCTTTTCTTCCCTAGGTTGGTTTTATGACAATATTTCACTCTTCTACCACAATTCACTTCAAATTTGTCCTCAGTTTTTGTTGAAGATTACACTGACCCAGCTCCAATCTTAGAAAACCCTTTCCAGCTAAATTCTTACACCCTGAGGAAAATGTCTCTGTATTTTGCTTTAGGCTTTTTTAGCCATCAATGGCAGGTCTTTTACAAAAGATGCTCCAAGGCCATCTTTAACCTCTTTGTCCTTTCACTCTCTGGGTGCTGCACAGCAGGTAAAGGATTTTTAAATACATGCCAGTATGTGTGGAGAAATAATTCCTGACAAGTAACTGTCTTTATGTGTTCCATTTCTGCTCACAAAAGTGGCTTGCAATTTTTCCCATA
Source organism: Geospiza fortis (assembly GCF_000277835.1). Taxonomy (NCBI): domain Eukaryota; kingdom Metazoa; phylum Chordata; class Aves; order Passeriformes; family Thraupidae; genus Geospiza; species Geospiza fortis. Next base: position 880,988 of record NW_005054356.1, on the reverse strand, counting down.
CATTTTAGAGTCAGTAGTTATTGGTTAAAAGTGCATTTTTGAAACTGAGTTGGGAATATTTGACTAGATTTGTTATCTATGTTGCATGTTTTATTTTTATTCCAATTAGAAGTAGGATAATAGCATGAAGTTTTCCGAAAAAAGCAACTCCATACTTAGAGTTAGAATATTTTCTAGCACATCTAAAAATATTCCTTCCCTATCTGTGCACTAAAGTTTTTCTAACAAATGAATAGTGGAGCCAGGAACACGAATGAAGTGAATGTTTAAAGTTTTGCAAGCATTTTACATTATCTCTTCTGATCTACCTTTCTAGCAACTTCTGCAACACAAAGCAAACAGCTTTTCTCAGAGGAAGAGAAAATGAAGGAATTTGGTGTAGATCTGTTATATGAGTTAGGGTAGAAATACATGTTTACTACCAGAGGCTCCTGGCTCTTGTCTTGCAATAATTGGTGATGCTCCTGAGGGTTTACCTCCAGGAGTCATTTAATGCCTATAAATCACAGCTTCCTTTCCAGGTAAATATCTGGCTGTCAAGGCTGCAGAAAAACCCAAGCACACCCTGAAGTGAAAAACTCGACTAAACAAACCCTTAAAAACAGGTGAAGTAGAAAGATAAAAGATCAAAAGAAAGTGAATTTCCATAGTTTTAAAAACATGGCATTTTTTCAGGTTCTACTTGTTTTCTGAGCACTGGGTTTATTAATGCTGTTTTTATTTTTATGCTGATGACCATAGCAGTTTTTAACTCTGAAAATGAGTCCCCTGAATTCCTATGGGATGCTCTGGATCCCACTGCTAGCAAGGGATCTTGCTTTGGAGGTGTTACAGATTGGACATTGGAAAGGATTAAAGGGCTTGGAGCTCTTGGTGTGCAGAAAACTAAACTTGACTAACTGCAGTTGTTTTGTTGCACATCTTCCTTGTTTAAAGTTTATTTTAAGATGTATTTTCATCAGCAGTAAACATCTCTTGTCCTTCAGAAAAATTGTTTTCTCCTTTGTCAGCATCTTGTTCCTTATGTGCTTGAAAAATATCTTTAAACCTCAATCCTTTTAATTCTGTATTTCTGCCTTGCAGTGTTTAAAATGCCTGTGACTTGCCTGTTCCTCAAGGACTGTGGTGTTTTTGTACCTTCAAGTCTTCTGTTCTTCCCTTGACATTTTCATCATCACTTCCCCACAGTGCTTGCTCTGGACTAAGGCACAGCCTGGGAGCATCCTGAAGGGTGTTGTGCAGAAATACATTCCTGCACTAACACAACACAAACCAGCAGGATAAACATGGAAAAAGCTCTGTTTTCATATAGCACTGAGCAGGGGAAAGGTTAAAGCAAAGGCTAAAATAAACAGTTCTGCCCAATACCCTCTTGTCACCTAAACAGAAAGATTGGAGGCTGAGGTGTCCTGGGAGGAACTGAATCATTCCAGGGGGACTTTGATGTTATCATCTAAAGGTCATGGACTGGACAAGAGAAATATCCTCTATCAGAGCATCTGGTGTACTTGTGGGAGCGGAGACCCTTGTTCAGGTCATCTTAGAGGATTTCTGTGTTTTTAAGGCTGGTTTTGTCAATGATCAGTGTCTAACTTGGGAGAGCCATGAGGGAAGTGTGGCACTGCTCTTAAAGACTGTTCCTTGATATCAGGATTCCAAGCTGCTGTGTTGTCTTTGACTGTCTGCTCCTCCCTGGCTTTTCCAAAAATCAGGATTATTCCAAGCTGCTGTGTTATCTTTGTCTGTTTCCTGGTTTCCCAAACCCAGACCACGGAACTCTGCCCAGGCTGTGAATTTGACTCTCAGGCTCTACATTACTGCTGATTTATTTCCTGATTAGCTCAATCCCTGAGATGAACCTGGACATGGCAGAGCCAATACGAAACTTCTCAAACTGGTAACCTGCAACCCCTACAAGTGTTTTCATCTGAGAACCACCCTAAAATCTTGTGTCTTGGGGACTCCAGAGCAGAATCAGCACTGAGAATGTGGCCAAACCCTGTGTGATGTGCATGAGGGCAGGCTGTTCAGAATGAGCCAGCTCTGGCCAGTGTGGGCATGAGCAGAGTTCAGCTGAACAGATTCCCCCCAGAGAAACCAAGGCATTGAAATGTTTGCTGAGAGCATAAAGCACATTGCTTAGCTGCAAACTAATAAAAAAATCAGGGCACAGAGAAGTCTCAGAAGCACCATGTGCTGAATAAATATCCACAATATGTATTTTATAATGTATTGAAAGCGACAGATCAATCTAGATTTACATTAAGTTGTTTTATCTTATTGGGAAAATAAGAGAGGTCTTTAGAGATGCTCTGCATGCAAATTAATGCTATTTTAAGAGTTCTGGATAGCACAGTATATATGGGGGGGAAAATTGGGTTTTACATCTGTACATACAGAGATGAGGGTTTGACACCCTGTGATTCACTTCATTAAAGTCAGTTATCTTCACACTTCAGTTCAGAGCAGTAAAATGTGGGGAAACATTAAGTAAGGGAGCAAGGAGTGCATTAATGTCAGAGCAGTTGTGAAATTAATGTGACCCTAATAATAACCCTTTAGGCAGTGCTGTTCATACAGGAGTGACCAGGGCGTTGCCAAGCCCCATGGAGCAAAAAAAAATTGTGGGTGAAAAAACAAAATTTTTTGTACATGTTAAACAAATACGTGTTTATATTCTGGGGAAAAAAACCAATCAGCTTCCAGTAGCATCAGCAGTATCTGGAAATGCAGTGGTAATTGTTTAACAATTAGGAAATTCCCAAAATGTAGATAACAAATGTAATTTTAGTAATGGGAATTGAATTGCAGGTTTTGTGTATTTGTGTGCACTTTTTTTTAAACCAGTAATTTCAACAGGTGGATTAATTTGTTAGTTAAAATATACTGTAAAATTTATGTTCATCACCTGCACAATTAAGCAATGCTGACTTATCACAGAATTACATCTAAATAAAATACCAAATATTTTGTGATTATAGCTAAATAAAATACCAAATATGTTCTGACACCTTTTTCGGCAGTGAGGCAACAGGGGAGTGAATCTTAGTGTACGACCAAGTATACAGAAAATTCTGGACTTTATTCTTCCCACGTAAACATTCAGCCATAAATGATTTTTTTCTTGTAATTCTTGTAATTTTAAGCATGTTCAGGCTTTGTCAGCTGCAGGTAGGTGTGGGAAGGGCTGGTTTACACTGGGAACATTTGAAGTGTCTGAAGAGCAACTCTCAGGCTGATGAGATTGTAGCTGGAACAGTGGTGGCTGCACAGCCAAGCCTCTTTGAAAACAACTCAATGAAAAGCTCTTTTCTGTTGCTTATAAAGGAAAATAAGAAGTTGAGTGTGATTCCGTGGTGCTGGCTTAAAGAAGGCCACCTGCTACTGTGACCTGCATTTTGTTGGGTTTTGTTAAATGGCCAAAATACCGAATTCTTTATTTGTATAAGAATTTGATTATTGAGGTTTGAAATATTTTGGTTGAGAAATGTTACTATACTGCCTCATGGAATTTGAAAATTCTGATTAGAAGAATCTGTTGAATTTGTGGAAGGGCAGCAAAGCTGATGAAGGCATTAAAAACCGCACCTCTGCTCAGTATTTCTTCTATCAGACTTTGGAAATTTTTTCATTCAAGGACTGAATTCAGGAGCAGGGATGAAAAGATGCAGCTTTGCTCATTTCTCCTCACTTTGTGGAGAGAAACACCCAAGTTTGTTTTTCTTACTCTTAGCGAGGAAAGCCAGAAGTTGTTTTAGCCCACACTCAACATTTAATTTGTGGTTTCATTAGACAGATCAGTGAGCAGCCTTTTCTACCTCCTTGTTAATTCTCTTCAGTAGCTTCTCAAGAGCCACTTGTTTCTTTTACTTTTGTGTTACTAAGCTGTAGAAGGCTGATGAAATTTTGAGGGAACAGTGCTTGCAATATTGCAAAGTCCTCTATTTACTTTTCAAGCTACTGGTCTGAAGTGTGACTTGTAAAATAAATATGTGAGAATGCCTTCAGATCCTGAAAGTTGAAGTGTTCTAAATGGAAACTGTCTTTGGACATCTCTGTTTAATAGCCATGCTAAGGGAAAGATGCCAGTCCCTCAATATCACAGTCTCTGAGGATGACTATTGTGGAGGCTTTTAGGAATGGCCATGTTCTTCCCTGCTTCTGCAGGGGATTGTTGCATCAGAGAGGTTGTTAATTAAGGTTTTTCACTGAAACAATGGTGAATGACTTTCAGCAGTGAAAAGACATTTCTGAGGTACAGAGATGCTGTAAATATGAAATAAAAGGCACCAAAGTGATTTCCCTGCTGATAGTTCTGTTAGTGTTTTGTATTATTTAGAACATAGAGCTAAATTGCTGTGAAAGATAACAGGAGTGTTGAAGGCCAAAAGATGGTTGAAATATTTGACAGGCTTTTTATTATTACTTTAAGGTTACAGTATCTGAAAAGTAA
>NW_005054356.1:865516-876512 GCF_000277835.1 Geospiza fortis | reverse complement strand
CATTTGACTGTGGTAACAGTGAAATCACTTTTATAATAACCTACATACACGTGTGTGTATATAGCTTAAAGGTTTGATAATTGGGGATGTAACTACAAAGTTGTCAATGGCTTTTGTAACGTCTTACATTACAAAGAGATTGGAAAAATATAAAGTAGGTATTTCTCCAGCTGAAATAGTAAGGAAAAACTGCAGAGAGACTTAGTGCAGCAGTTCAAAACAGAAACCTAAAAAGCTCCCTTTATTTTTGTGTTTGTAACCCTGCTGCATGCCCAAACCACATAGCCTAAGAAGTATTATCCAATTCCTGCCTTCACATATAAACAGCTTTTCAGCGTGAGTATGGGCCAAGCTTTAGACAAGCAGTCATCTATCCAATAAAAATAGGATAAGAAACCTCAAGTCTTTCACTAGATAATTTCATTGTATGTTTTAAATACTCACTAGGAGAAAGGTTCAATGTACAAAAGCTTTGAGCAGCTGAAGGCTTATCTGAAACATTTCTAAAGAGTTGGTAAGAGCCCAGAAGGGCAGCATGAAAATCTCCTGCAATATGCCAAGGAGAATCTCTCAAAATGGAGTTTGACTGAACCCTGTCAAATCATGGACTTTGTATTTGTGTGTTAGGTGTTCTCTGTGCATCAGGTTTGCTCCTTCTATCCTGATTCTAAAACATTCGGCTTGGAAAATTAGTTCAGTCAGTTTTAGCTCAGAAAGTCTTTTGCTTTCACAAAAGATGGTTAGGGCAGGGGGAAATGTGGAATTAAGCGTTGTTATAGCAAAACAGACCAAATTCCCAGCTTCTAGAAGTGAGTTTTCCTTCTCAGATTTTGCTCTGACTGAAAAGAATTCCAGTCTGGTCTGAAACTGTTTCCCTGTTGCTGAAATTGTCAATATTGGTCTCCTCAAGCTCAGCTGCATGGCAGGGTAATGGGATGAAGTTTGTCACATCTGGGCTGTGGCTTTTAACACCTTGAAAATAAATTTCAGCTTTGTCCCAAAGGCAGACCCACTGCCCAGGGTGTTCTGAGGGAGCTTTTGGTTGTTCTGTTGGACTCTCCCATCCCATTTTGCTGGGAATTCCCTGCCACCCCACAGAGCTGCCCTCCCCAGCAGCCACTGGCCAGGAGCAGTGTTCCATCAGCCCTAAAGAACAGCAGATGAAAACCTCCAAATCCCATTGACTGTCCCAAGGCATCCAATTCTCACCCCACCTCTGCCTGTGTTAACATGTTGAATAATGACATTTTCTCTGTGTTCAAGAGCTTCATTATCAAGATTAACCTTCATTTTATTCTTCATTCTAATATGACTTCAATATTAAGTCATCTTCAGGGATCTCTTATAATTTCCTGAACTCTCAATTTAGTAAATCCTGCTTATTCATACCCTTTTATTCTATTCATTTCTTTTAAGGGTATCTGTTCCTACCTAGAATTGTCAAGGAAACCACCATCTTTGGCTAAAACAACATCCCCAGAGCTTGAAAGAGCAGTGTTATTAGATGGAGGAATGAAATGATATTTTAATTTGCTTCCTAAATTACATTAAATTATGTATGATCTCTTTTGCTTAGTGCATCGTCTAAATTTCAAAGTTTAAATAGAAAAAAACCTTTGTTTTTCATTACTAATTCCCTGATAATTAAGTATATACCGAGTTTGTTTCAAAAACTGTTAGAAGTTTGAAGTAGAGCCCCTGAATCACCAGATCTTGTAACAAAGCACGAGACTGCATCCCATCCTGTATCAATTATTATTTTAGTTCTTATTTTATCCTAAAATGCCACTTCAGTGCTGCTCCACTACTCACTTTGTAGGCAGGACAATGACACTTGACAAGAAAATAATAAGTATTTATCTGAGAGTTCCTCCTCCATTTTCTCTTTAAAGAAGTTTTTCCCCTTCTTGACCCCCAGCTGGAAAACACCATCTGTCCTTGGAACAAAAAAATAAAAGTATCAAGTTAATGCCTTTTGAAATCCTGAGAATAGATTGCATTTATAGCATTTAATATATTTGATATCTAAAACAGTAGGTGAGTAGAAATAGGATGTATAAATTATTATAATATGATCAAGTTTTTCCCAGGCATATCTCATCTTGCTTGTTATCAGATATTTAAAATGTGATACACAGGGAGCCTCCAGCCAGGTGTCAGACTTCCCTTCCCTGAACTCTGCCTTGGCTTTTGAGGAGCAGGGCTGTCCCAAAGAGATTACAGTGAAATGAGCAGGGCAAGGGGCCCAAGGGACACACAAACTCTGGGGACAGCACAGGAGATTAAAGGATGGAGATAATTGCAGTGACTTGGTGGTGAGTTTGCCACAGCCTGAATATTTGTAATATCTTAGAAAGGGGAAGACTCTCTTTAGGCTGAAGTGTAAATCAGAACCTTTTAAACTGACCACAGAGGGGTGTCAAAATGCAAAGCAGATCCTTGTGTGTTTAGGAATTTATCTTCTAATCCGGCTCTCCCTCTAAGCCAGGCCCTGGCTGCCTCCTGGGCTTTGTTCCTTCATCTTCATCTGTAAACAATTCCCATGCTCTTCCTGGAGCCTGCCTGGCAAAGCTTCAGGAACATGAAATGAGTGAATTTTACATTACACAAAGTATAGAAATAGATATTTTAAAATTCTCTTGAACCCATTTGTTTGTTTGTGGTTTTTTTTGGCCTTTTTTTTTTAATTGCATTGGGTTGTTTTTATTATTCTCCTTGCTTAGTGAAAGAGATGAAGAATGAAGATTTTTCACTCATTTTTCCAATCTTTTGGTTTCATTAAATCAAAATGCATCTGGTCTTTAGCAAGCATCAATTCTCCAAGTGTTTTGTGGAGAGGAAAAATGCATTTATGTCTTTGTAGCAACATTAAACAAGGCAGGAAAAGTGACAAACATCCCATCAGGCTGTATAATTATTGCCTATCACTCCTGCAATGTCTTCAGCTATGTATTTATCTTCTGTACTTCTTTCTCCAACCCTCCACTGGAGTGAAGATCATCTACACCTACACCTGAAGAGGGAACAGACTGAAATTATAGACATTCCCTTTCAAATTTAATGAGGAGTAACATGTGTGTTCCAGAGATGGAGCCTGGATCTCGTTACCTATAAACACAAGAAATATCTTAAACAGAAGACAAGGCTATTTTTCACATCCTGATCCCAGCTCCAGCCCACTTGGATGAATCACAGAGCCACTTAATAGGATGGGGAAATGACAGGAGTGACAAGCAATTGTAGCAGTTTATTTCATTTTGCTTTGCTGATAATGCAGTAGCTGAGGGCTCCATGAAACTACTGTAGCTGTCCAGGAATGAAAAATAAAGTGTAAGCACAGGGGTAGTGCAGGAAGACTTTTTAGGCACTTACATTTTACTGCTGGTTTTCCTTCCATTTCTGGTGAGACATCTTAATCCTAAAATAATACTTCCTGTTCCATTGGCTTTATAGTGCTTGACTGTTGGACAAGTGGAGGGGGAAAAAGGTGGAATTCAAACTACCAAACAAAACGGAATGCCCCAATATCCAGACATTTCATATTTGCCCTGGCAGGATTACCAATGCTGCTGCACAGTTGTTGTGGCCTGCCTTAATTCAAAACCAACACTTTCCTTGATCACAAACAAAATTCAGAGATTTTCTCTAAAACTATTGTAATGTTTTAGTAGCACAGTATGTCCTGATAATAATAATTCCAAATTGCTTCTTCTGGTCTTCAGTAATGTCTAGCTACATGTCTTTATGGTCTGATGAGGTTTGCACAAAAGATTCAGAAGTTCATTCTGTGGTTTAAAACATGCAGAGAAGGGAGAAGAGGAACATTTTTCTCCCTTCTCCAGCCTCTAAGCACAGGTATGGATGTGGATGGGGCCTTAGGCAGGTTACTGTGCAAAGCCCACAATTTTGTTTTCTGCCAATCTGATGGTCCATGAGATTTCCCTTGGTTTATTTGCCAAAAAATTCTCCAAGAACCAAGTTTGTAGCTGCTCCTGTTTCACTTTTGGTCCAGGGTCTTGGTATTAGGGGGCAGACCTTTCCCAGACTTGTACCTGGAAGAGACACCAAGGAAACTGCTCTGGTTCTTTACATCAGCTGCTCTGTACTCCTGGAAGGGTGAGACCTGGGGATCAATAAGAGACAGATCAAAATACATGAGAAAAGAATATCATGTCAATACCCATTAGGATGAAGGAGCTAGATTTTTCCCCCCTAATTTTATCTCTATGATGTTTTTATTCTTATTTTTTTTAATGAGATGTAGGGATTCTGTCCGGAATTGAAATATCTTGGTCACGTTTGTCAGCCTTGATAAGGCCACTGACCAAAGGCTTTGGATTGCCTGTAGCACAATAATCACTTGATACTCTAAATTCCTGAAACATGAGAGAAAATTGCCAGGAATTAAACCCTGAAGTACTTGACTAATTGTGACAGCTGAGCTTTTCTGGAGTGCTGAAGTTCACAGGATGATGGTGAGAGCTCTGCACCCCTGGCGTTGGCTGCTCTGGCTGAACCCCCAGGTGGGCTGGGGAGGGGCTGGGGGCACCCAGCATTTACCTGGCAGCTCTGGGGCTGGCAGCAAATGGGCACAGACTGCTCAAGGTAATGGGGTTCTCTGGGCTTGTAGGGTTTTTGGGCTCCTAAAGGTAACCAACCTCTCTGGGTTTGGAGGGTTTTTAATACACCGTGTGGTACTAATAGGGCTAAAGAGTTGTGTGTATTCTGCTCTTTTGTGTATTGTTGTCTTAACCCCCACTTTTTCCCTCCCCAATCTTACTCAAAGGCAGAGTGGTGCTGCTCAGCACAGAAATTTGCATTATTGTGTCACAGTTGTTTGCCCAAAAGTTCTCCTGCTTTTTATGCGTACATGGGGGCGAGTTTAGTGTTTTCTATCTGCCCTTCAGCTTTCTCAGCACTCAGGTTAACCTATTAAATAGTTTCTAAGTATAATAAATATTTGATATATCAATACCTCCCCTTGGTCTTCCTTATATCAGATATTCTCAAAAGCAATATCCCATCCTTTCAGATCACAATTCTCCCTTTGTACCTCCATTTCCTTTATCACTGCTATCTTAAGGATCTTTTGTATCTCCTACTTGAGAGGGTTTTTTTCCTATATTTATCAGATTTCCTTGTTCTCCTAAGAAGGATTTGGTGGTTTTAAATTTTCATTTATTATTTGGTGTGTTTATTTCTGGTTTTTGTGCTGCCTTAATGTTAAAGATAACAATTAATTCAAATGACCGGAGATTTCTTGGGCCAATATCAATCTGTGGTATTTCTGTGTTAATCTATAGCTTACAGCAATCTCAGAAAATGGATTCTTTGTTTTGCTGTGGTGTTGCCTTCTAGAATTTGCTGTGCTCTTTTTCACGAATTTAAAGTTTTTAAAAGTCAAGGATATGTTTCTAAAATTCTTAGGAATGAGTAGTTTACTGTGATTTTCATGGTGGGTGTTGATGTGGGTGTTGAGATTTTTAAAATAAAATAAAGGGAGCGTTAGCAGAAACTTTTGTATAACAAATGCAGCATCCATTGTTCAAGGGCACGATGTGGGCCTGGATATTTTTCTTTACAGAAGGCAGACAGAAAACTCTCTGAGCTGGTGGGTGGAGGTCAGAACAACATCTGCTCTACCCATGGAGCACAATCTCTGCTGTTGCTCGGAGGATCAATTGAGCCTGTAATAAGGAGAGCTCCAATATAGACAAGATGCACAGAACATATTGATCAGAGCCTAAGTAAACCCAGCACGGAGCCTGTGCTGGGCCTGCCTGTACCTCGGGCAATTTGCTGCCCATGGAACAGCATTAGCAACAGCTTTCCTGCCATGGTCAGGGACAAAAACATCCCAGGCTGCAAAGCCTCTCTTAACAAATGATGTTATTTGTCTCAGCTTTAGCCAGGATCCTGATAGTTGTAATTATGGAGATGTAAGGGATGGCATGTAAGTTTTTAAAATATCATTGTGTATGAGGTTTCCTGGTGCAGAAGAATGGGCAAATAGAAAATTCAAGTTTCTAAGGTTTTGTTATAAAAGTAATTTTTGGGAAGAGAGCTTGTAAACTGACACAGTTAGGAAGCCAGTATTAAAAAGCAAACACTTCAAAACTGGCCAGTTGTGGTAGAACTGTCTGGATCTTGAAAGAGAATTCCTAGTGTGACTTTAAGGAATATTAAAACATCAGAAACTTTAAATGAATACTTAATATTTATCAAGGACATTGCTTTTGACATCGATCCTCTAAAGTATTTTCAAACACTATGTTGTGCTGCTGGTATATTTTAAACACACTTTTCATGGGTTTTTTTTGCTTGTGTTTCTGTTTTGCTGGGTTTTGTGGCTTTGGGATTTTTTTTTTTATGTCCTGTTTTGCTCTCTAGAGAAGGACTTGTCCATCTTAAGGGACAGAGGTTATGGAGCAGCCTCAGAGTTGTGTGTGCTCTGCAAGGCAGCAGAGATAAACCCTTGCTTGTCACTGTCAGTGGAGCCAGACAAGTCAGTCTGAGAGGATTTTTATTCAGTGAGAGGAAAATACCAACTTGCACATCATGCACTGCTTGCTTTTCATCTTCCTGCTGCCAGAAAGGCAAAGCATGTTAGCTCAGACTGCAAAGATGAATTTATGGGAGATCAATTTTGGAGCAGTTGTTCTGGACAAGCAGTGTCTAATTCAAAGCCACTTCATTAGTGGCAGTTTTGCTTTCATTTTTAAGCCCTGTGATTACAGGTGGAACTGGGAGAAGGTAAAGGCAGCACTGATCCCTGTTTGTGTGCTCCTCAAGAGAAAGAAATTTAAGTAGCTGATGGAGGCTGTGCACAGCACACCCAACTCCAGAATTAATCTTTTTTTTAAGCCTGCTATTTTTCTTTATGGCTGTAATAGTTCTTGTAACTTAAAATTAAAAGATCATCCTGACCAATGCATATAACTGTCACTAAAGCCAAAAATGTATAACTGAAAAAAACCTTCTCCTTAATGACTGCAATAAATGTTATGTGTTTTGCTGTAAAGGTGCATTTGAAACTCTCTAATATTTTTCTTCTTCTGGATACACTTTCATGTGAACCTGTTTCTCAGAATTGTATACTCTCTATTATACCAAAATTTTTTGCAAAAAGAAATATTAAGTGTATTTATGTACCAAATCTGGAACATTGAAACATAATTTAATTATTCCATTTCAGAGGCTGTCAATTACGGAATGAATTTTATTTTAATTCTCTGTAGCAGTGCTTAATTTGGCTGAAGGGTTTTGAATGAAATTTGAAAGCAGTAGCAGATAATGTATTGGAATTCAAAGAAAACCACCAGTGTCCAGTGTACATTATAGGCTTTCATTTTGGATGGCAGCTGAGCCTCTTTTGGGAATGACCCTTCCTAATTCCAGGAAAAAAGGTCTGCCTATCAAAAAAGGTCAGGAGGCAAAGTGGGAGAGGATCCAGTGGCTGTCTCTGGTCCAGTGCAGGTGAAATGAGAACTCAGGCTGTGGTGTCTCACAAACTAAACACCCAAAGATCATCACCTCTGTGTGCTCCAGGTCTCTGTGTGCCCAGGAGCCTTGATACAGCAGCTGCAAACTGAATATCTGAGGGCACCAGAACATAACCAGATGTGATGTGCACTTCACAGCTATACATAAGCAGAAAAACAAAAATTTGAGCTATGGCATATAATCAAGCTGTCAGACTGTTCCCTTCTACTTCACAATTTTAGGATATGATGCAAATGAGCTTTTAAAATCGATTTGGATTTGTCAACACTGTTAATGAAAATGTTAATGCCTTGTTAGCTGTCGACTAATGATAGTGGAGGTTCTCATTCCTCACTTAATGGTGGCAGGGAATGTAAGAAATCCTGATTTATGGGCTGCAAATGGAATCCCAGAGTGAGCTTTGCTGCTCCCAGCACTCCCCTCCTGCCTGGGCTGTGCTGTACGAGGTGGGATATTGATGAATGGCTTTGTGACTCATTTGGGGAGATCTATGGAGGCAGTTACTTCATAAGGTGCCATTTTATCCCAGTTGTGTTCGACCCACTGCAGCTGACTCATTGATTGCAGTCAGTCAGGGGAAGCAAAAAGCCCAGACTTGGGGAATGCTGGGGAAAGTGCTGATATTTGTATCTTTTTTTTTCTTTTTTTTTCCCAAAGACTCGACTTTTGACAATGTTCCAATGATTGCTTTATGGATGCCTAATTATTCTGTCATTACATGAGCTTTTGTAATTCTGTTCAGAGTGGCAAAGTCAGAGTTTAATATCAGCAGATGCTGTTTTTCCTTTTTGCTGGGTTTTTTTTCCCTCCTTCTTTGGCAGTGCTTTCTGGATTTTTGATTGAAGAAATTGAACTTTGAATCTATACACATTCATGCATCATTTAGTTTGTAGACCTCTGCTCAATTACAATGCAGAGCAGAGATGGAGAGAGATCTGTATGAGAACTTTCCTGAAGAAATAATGCGGCTTTAAATGATGGTTTGTGGATGTGGTTTAACATGTGGTTATTGGCAAGATGAGCAATCAATATTAAGTGCTCTGTTTGCTTTCAGAACTCCACTTCATTAAAAAAAATCCACATTTAATTCTGAAAATGTTTTAAGCTTAATGAAGCAAAAACTTATTTTGGTCAGTGTTGGTTTTCACACTGTCAGTGATAGGTATTTTTTACTCTGTATGTATAGTTAGAAACCTCTTCTGAGCTCTCCATAACTCCTGAAGGTAATTTTTCCTTTGATTTGAAAGATTCAAGTGTTTGGTTTCTTAATTTGCTTGTTTTGTTTGTGGTTTGGGTTTTGTTCCTAGGTTTTGCAAGACAAACGTTCTCTAATTCATAAAATTAATTAAGATTTGCTGGATGTATTTTATTCACTAATTCCTGATTTAATGTGCTTCTTGTTGTTTGTATAAGTGAACTAAATCTGAAGGTTTTTTCTCAGTTTTTAAAATCAAATATTTGGCATGAGGAGTATCAGAATTTTCTTCAGTGTGAACAGACTGGCACTCACTGTAGTGGTGCTTGAGTGGAGAAAGAACTAACTGTATTCAGGGTGTATATCCAGAACTTTCCATTGGAATCTTTATTCAAAACTAAAATTGCTCATATTTACGTTTCTCAGAAATAATACACTTGAAAATACATGAGTAAAGAGATGAATTTTGTCCTTTTTCACTTGGCCTTCTAAACTCATGATCTACTAGAGTGCTGAAAAACCAAGCAAAGAACATTTCTGTTCATAGTGAATTGATAGTGAAAACATTTGATAAAAGAACTGATTTGTCCTTTTCCCTGCTGGGTTTAGATCTCAGTTAACAAAAAGCTGTGCAGAAGTAGCTAGTCATATATCAAAGAGTTTAGATCTAATAGGTCTTTGAACAGATAGTGTAAACATCTGGGAATAGAGGTTGAAAGCAGAGATGTTCTTTTATAACAAGAGGTGCCTTTTCAATCCTGGTCAGTGCTGTAAAAATGCTGTCAATAAGCAGAAACTTGCTGTAGCTGGTGACTTTACTGAGCAGCAGATTTGATGCCCATTTTACTTTGTATTGTGCTAAATGCTCTTGAAGTACCCTCCAAAATAGAAATGGACTCCAAAATGGGCACTGGAAAAGTCCTGAATTTTTTTTTAAACTTTGCTTCTGTAGCCAGTTTTACTAATGTAAAATGTTCTTCCATCCAGGTTTTTGTTTGTTTTTCCTGCTCCCAGTTGGGAAGGAGTTTGGAAGCGGCAAAACTTACAAAGTTTTGTAGGAGAATGAAGTTCTTACTGTTTGTAACGTTGTGTTAAATTATAAACTTACTTTTCCAAAGTATTGAGTTTTCTTATGAATATTTTTATTCTGTTGTGGGTTTATTTCTCAGATACTTTTTCTTACTGTGACTAAGAGAAGTGTTTCTACGTGAAAAATCCAATCTGTGGTTTGTAGAACTCAAGGTTGCTTTCATTCTACGTAATTGATTAACCTTTGGTTACCTTGACTCCTCTGGAGAGAATCAGGGCAACTCTCCCTGTGCCTCACTCACTTTGTAATACTCAAATTAGGCTGTACTCTTCTGATGGAAGAGACAATGTTTTTGGTTGGTTGTTGTTTTTTAATGAGGAAATGTTATGGTTCCTCAATACTTAGAGAAGAGTTTTCTTGATCTTGAGCTTCTGAAGAGGACAATTTAAGTCATAAGGAAAGCATCAGATTTGTGCAATAGCAGAACTGCACTTCTCAGAGGGAGCAGCACATGTATTTACTGCTTTCTAGCAATGCCTCAAATGCACTCTCTGTATTTGGTTTACTATGAAATAGATTTGCTCAGTACTGTGACCTAATCTTTCATTATTCTCTTAAAGAATTCAATTTAATCTGTCACTTTAATAGAATACTTTAACCAAGAACACACATACTTTGTTAAACTGGTTGCTTTGCCATTTCACCCAATTCCCTCAGTAAAGTGCTCCTCCTCATCTGATGAAAGTTGATCACAAGTACTGCAGGTGACCTAAGGCTGCTGGTGTGGTTGGGAGTGTCTGTTTTCTGCACAAATTGGCCTGATTGATATTTGGAGTTTGTTGAAGGATGTTCAGATCATCAGGTGTGTGCTGGGCACCTCTGGAAGGTTTCCTGGACTGAGCTCTCCTGCACCCTGCTCACCTGTTGGAGAGCTGCCCTGCTGTCCCTTGGCTTTGGGACAGTGGATTTCTGTCTCTGCTGTCCCTTGGCTTTGGGACAGTGGATTTCTGTCTCTGCTGTTTTGGCTCCTCACATCTTCTCTTCGTCTCTTAGCATTTTGTGAGCCTGGGAGAGATGAAAAAAGAGAGGGGCAGAGGAAATTTGCTTTAGATTGTACAACACCCCTTGTTTGAGAGCCACAGTCTGAGCATGAGAATAATCTCAAGAGAGGGCAGCTGAGCCATTTGAAAAAGAACCTAATTTTGATGCAATCCAAGTGATAATTGGGCTACTCAGGAGCAGCAAAGCACCAGGTGTTTGACAGTGTT
>NW_005054356.1:808806-865506 GCF_000277835.1 Geospiza fortis | reverse complement strand
CTGAATCAGGGAAGGGATGAGGGGCTGAGGAAGTCAAAGACTTAACAAATGAGTTCTGCTGCTTTAGGAGAAATGTCTTGGTGGGAAAAAAACCCAAGAAATAAGGGCAGGCAGATGTAAACATAAATATTTTCTGTTATGCTTCAGAGAACTTCCCTTTTAAAGGCCTATATTTCTAACACATTCTTATTTGTCATTATATGGAGGAGCTGAAATCAAGGATTCTAACACAAAGGTTTTGTAGAACAAATCCTTTCAGCCAGTCAAGGCAGGCTGGAGATTGCTTGAATAAACACGTTCCTCTTAAATTCTAATAAAATGTGTGGTATGTAAGCAGCAAGGAATCTGGGGCCTGGTCCAGCAGAGGGTACAAAATCAACTTTTGTAAGGCTACCATGGGGTGTTTCCCCTGTTTAGAGAAGAATCTGTAATTGCATTTTCCATCTGCTTTGCCTCTCCTTTCACTATTACATTGTATATTAAAAAAAATACAGGTGTGGATAGCTAATACTTTGAAAATAGGCTTTTATGAAATCAAAGACAGTCAGCTGGTATCTCTTAAAAACAGCATATTTGGAGCTGCCTGTGTTGGGTATCATCAGATTTAAAATGTACGGCAAGTAAATAGGAATATAAAACGGATGAACCTGAAAATAAAAAGGGTTCACATGCTTTATTTTGTTAGTCAGCAAGACAGTAAAATACCAAAGGATGTTGAGATGTTGTCTCCTGATATAAGGCTAAAAATGCATCACTCATAACAGTATCACAACAAGGCAGAAAGGTTTGTCCTGTGCTCTGTGTTCATATTTCACTGCTGGCTTGACAGCACATAATTATTTCAGTTTGGCTGGGGAGAAATATTAAAATCCCTTCCTTTCTTCAGATGTTTGGGCACTTAAAACAATCTATTCTCAGTATGAACCAGGTGCTAAAATATACCCTGTGTCTAAGGTGCTGTGGTTCACATCTGACACACTGAATGTGTAGCTTTGAATGCAAAGGTCTGATGAGGTGACCCAGTACAAATCACAACCAATGTCTTGGGAAGAAAGCCTTTCAGATATTGTTTTCCTGGGCTTTTGAGTTTTATTTGCAAATCCTGATTTCAACTGTGGCTGGTTTTAGGGAGCAGGTTGGCAGTGTGAAGGTGTCACTTGGCCTACTCTAAGCTTTAATTGGCGCTTAGGGAGGTCATGCATTACAAACAAGTAAATAACAAACACTTTAATTTATTGTTCAGTTTCCCCCCCTGAAATTCTACCTTCACCAGCAGATTATTTTCTCTAAGCTCTGTAGAGAGACATCTTTTTGTTCTGCTGCTTAAGGTGAAATTTAAGCCTGCAAGATTGAACTCCCAACCACTTAAACCAGCGAAATCATTGTGCCAATAAATGAACTGTGGTGCTGAATTCACACAATTCTGCCACTCTGTCCTTCTCCCCCGAGCTCAAGGACAGCACAGGGAGGCCAGGCAGCCTCAGATGCCAGGGAAGCACCTTTGGGGTGCCCATGGGAATCTGGGGTGCTGTGAGTGTGGGAATGTTCTGCAGGCAGGGTGATGGATGGATGGCTCAATATGATCCACCTGCAATCATAGCTGGACAAAATTACTTGAAGCAGGAGAGTTGGTGTTTTTTTTTTTCCTGCCATGATGTATAGTTCACAGGCCAAAAAAAAAAAAAAGATGTATTTGAATGTTTGTAAGTGGGTGTTATGAATGCTCCTGGCCTTAAACACTGGCAAGTTATTGCTGTGTGCAAACATCCTTTACTGGAGGCAATGTTTGCTTCAAAATAAAGCCTCCCACTCTGTCTTGTGAGCAGTCCAAGACTGTCTTCTGCAGTGAGAGTGGTGATCTGAGGAATCTATGTATAGCCACAAGCTCGGTGCTGTTCGGAATTGTTGGTATTAAACAGGCTGCAGATACAAACCCTGTGTTATTTTCTGACTGGAGTGTCTGATGCTTTCCTGATTTAACGAATTATTTAATTGGAAGAATCCCTATCCTTGAGGAGTTCAGTCACTATCAAGTTTTTGACAGGCTTTGCAATTCTACTTAAAAGGGACACTCATTTTTAAAAAAAAAGTAAAACAAAAGTAAGGAGGTTTTTTTTTTGTTCTTCCTTCTCTCACATTTCCAGTCACCTGCTTTGCGTTTACATCTCTTATTTAGGAAAGGTTTCTAGACTTTGCTTAAATGCTTTTTACTGATGAGCTCCTCTCTGAGAGAACACTTTTCATCTTTGAAAAAGCTGGAACAACAGCACCAACTGGGACTGATGTTTGTTTTCCTCAAATATTATTTATGGGAATTTAAATCACTGGGTGGATAAGTGCAGAAATTATGGCAATTTGCCCAGTTGCAGGAGTAGCTTTAGATTTGTCCCTAAGTTTGTTCTGGCATAATTCCTAATTCATTTGACAGCTGGTCAGCCACACCTTTGATTGCTGTTTCTGCAGGTGCCAACTCCATCCCTGCTGCTGGTATCTCTATTTATTTACCTATTCAAGTGTTCAGTTGCTTTAAGCCTTTTTCTCTTAGGATGTGATGCTCATTTTGCAAAGGTAGTTACTTGTGATTAGAGAGAGCAGCCGAGCCTGATACAGAGCCCATGGAGTCCATAGCAAGGTGAATGCTTTACTCAAAATATAGATCTGTTATGATTCTTCTGGTCTTCCTGGTTAGACTAATGTTAATCTCCCAGGAAGGCTTATAAGGTTATTTTTCATGTTTGATTTTCCTTCTGCTGCTGCCTTTAAAAGGAGAGGAAAAAAATACCCCCAAATTATTTTATCTACTTTATTCCAACTTTAACAATTTTATACAGTGGAACTCCAGAGTATCTCAAGCTGCTCATATTTGAAATGAAAACCCCTGCAATTTGTAAACTGTCAAACTTAATACAACATCTTAGTGTTAATAGGATTTTATTGACTTCTACCATCAGCAGAGGAAGAGGTTGATAAAGTGCCACAAAGGAAATGAAGATACAATACTCATTTTACTTGCATCTCCAGAGCTGTGTGAATTTGATTGCTGAATTTATGGTAATCCAGCTCATTGGCCATTGCTCTTCTGGGGAAGTGGGGACACAAGAGGATTTCTGGAAATGAGAGTGACTTTACAGAGCTGCAAAACCAGACTTTGTGGAGATTTTGTGAGAACAGATTAAAGTCCTGGTGTCCACTTGCTGTGAGAGAACACAAGGCTGCACTGTATTATTTCTTTCATATGTTTTTGCTGATACTCTGCCTGCTTTCCTTTCCTCTGCTCCCACAGGCAGCTTCATTTGCACAGCTATTTCTGAGTGTTGTTGATAGAATTAGTGCAGTAGAATGAACAAGACTAAGAATATGAAGGAAGTGACAATGTGAACCTTGTGACACTTGCAAATTGAGCTGCTTTCCCCCCCACTCTGTGTTCAGTTTGGGCAGAGCCAAATATTCACAGGCTTTAAAATCTGGGGGGAGGTTGTAAGTTAAATACCACACCAAGGCCCTTAGAGATTAGGAAAAACTCCGTGAGGTGACAAGTATTAACCATAACAACAATCAGTTCTGCTTGGCAGAGAAAAGAAACCATGGTCCTTTGCCTTTTTAAAGAGGTCATGTATTTGAAGTGACTGTTACAGCTCTTTAACCATGTTTTAACCATTCTGTAAATGTGGAATTGAAATAGCTTGGGTTTTTTTCATAGCAAATTTTGCTTAGCTAAAAGTAACAGCAAATTTTACTACATTTCATCATTATTTTGTTTGTTTTCTAGAGTATTTAAATGTCAAATATTTTTAAATTATAAAGCCAGAAACATTTCAGGCTAAAGGGAATCTTTACTAATGAAATATCAGTATACACTGATATGAGCATGTACTCTCTGCTGATAACAATTACATTTAATTGACACAGGAAAGTATTTATCTAGATATGAGAATGATTCATAACGCTGAGCTTGTCTTGGAGATTTGCTTTGAGAGCTCTGATGGTACCTGCAGGTGAGACATTGTCACATCCAACAAAGCCATGGTGCTGCTGCTGCTGGCATCAGACAGTGTCAGCAAGGGATGGGGGTGAGGAATAGGGAACTTTGTTTGCCTGACAGTAAGGATTAAGAACCTTCCATTTTCATTCTATGTGGTCTTTATATTTCCCAACCAGAACAAACTTAAGCAATAAAATCTGATTTTTCTGAGGAACACAATTTTTCCCAAAGCCTGAAAAGGGCTGCTTGAATTTGAAGGAACTGTGCTGGAAAAAGATGCTGTGCTTACCAGGGCATTGAGATTCTTGCTTGAAATGCCAACATAAAATAATTACTTGTCTGTGTGGTCAGGCATTGCCAACTGCCTGGCAGCCTGGGAGTTAATCTCGTGGCCAGGGAGGTGTTTGAACTATACAGAAAATTTGTAGAGGAAATTCAGGAGTGTGAGTTGGAAAAATGTCTTGATTGGCAGCTGAGCATCTAAAATGGAAAGGAATGTGTTTTGTGCCTTGCATGTGACTTCTCTTTTTAACTGTCTGACTTTAACACAGGATTCTCTTGTGTTATTAATGGTAAAGCAGTGTAAACACTGTGGTCTCTCAGGAAGGTTCAGCTCTGGTGTTACAGAAATCAGTACAGCACAATCTCATTACCGGCTGCATCCGATTTATTGTTTGTGGTTTCAAAATGCCTTCTGTGGCTCATTCACAAGTTTCCTTTCATCTCAGAAAATTAGTCCACTTCAATCAGACAAAATCATGTATTTCATGAACAACAGGGTGTTACTTATCAGAATGGATTTTATTCCTTTAATTCAGAAGCAAAAATACCTAACAAGATGTGGTTCAGGATTTTCATATAACCTAGTTACAATCTATTTTCCCAAACTTTGTCCACTTGGAGTGTCCTTTTACTCTGGCTGCCCCTCTTTGGTGGAGCAGTTGATCCCTGGAAAAAATAAGGATTTCTACAATATTGTCTATAATTAAACTGTAACGTTGCTATAATTATTCTGGGATATAATTTTGCGTTAAACTCCGTTCTATAAAGTTTTTTGCTGCAACCTTAGTTTTCAGCACTTTTCATTTTAAAATGAAGCAACAAACCACAAAGAGAACAATGCAGATCAAGTAAAGGCATAAGTTGCTATTTCAGTCCTTTCTGTGCAATAGCAAAAAGTGCATTTCTCATTATTTCAGGAATAAACAAGTCACCTCCAGGAAAGGGAAGAGTGAGGTGTAAGCCTGGGAAAATGAAGACTGTAAGCAAATGATTAAAGGTTAAGCACAGGCTCTGAAGTTACACAGACAGTTCTCCCCTGGAGCTGGTTTGACAGATTTTAGGTTGGCCAAGAGCTTTTCATCAAAAGAGTTGGTTCTTTCTCACTAATAGAAGATGAGTTCTCATCTTTCTGGGCTTTGGTGCCTTGATGAGATCATCTGGCACCATCTGAAATAACCTATGGGATGGATTCTAATTACCAGCATCCCTGAGTTTTGGCATCAGTTTTTGTTGAAAACCTCCCACATGATCAGGAATGCTTTTCCTATACTGCAATTCCTTTAAAAGATTTCTGCCCTGCAATGCAGTTCAAGACATAACTTCCCTGTTTTTAAACTCCAAAGCATTTTAAAAAGTCAAGAAAATTTCCTAGCTTCTTAAACCAAGAGCTAAATGTGTAACCTTGATTTATAGGTTTGAAATTTCTGAAATAATATTATGGTCTATGTCTCGGGTTTATATAAACTTCCATTGGAATGCCCAGCTGCTTTTTTGGGGAGTTGTTTTTTTGTTGGTTTTGTTTAATGTAGGAAATCCTGGCCAAGTTAAACTCTTGAAATGCAAGATTTGCTGTTGGAAAGTGAGGGCCATGAACTCTGTGGAACCATGACCTGTGTGAGGAAGGGGCTGCTGCAGTCCCTGTTAGCTGGGTTTGGGTGAGCTCTATTACCATGGACATTTGTCTGCACTTAGAGAACATCTGAGAGGGAGGGCTGTGAGATTTTGTGTCAGACACAAAGCCTACAGCCAGTATCTGCCAAGTTACTCAAGTGCACATGTATCCAGTGTCTCCCACTTATGTCACTTTTATGCAGAAAAGACAAGAAATTTGGTAATTCCCAAGTTATGTTACATTTGCTGCAGTGCTTCAATTTGTTTCATTTCTCTGAGCAAGACTTTTAGAGCAGAGGGTGCATATGTAAGTCTGTATATATGCATACATTGACTATTCTCCTTTCATATAAACAATATTTTGCTTGAAAATTGAAAAACAGTGAATCAATGCTTGGAACACACA
Source organism: Geospiza fortis (assembly GCF_000277835.1). Classification (NCBI taxonomy): domain Eukaryota; kingdom Metazoa; phylum Chordata; class Aves; order Passeriformes; family Thraupidae; genus Geospiza; species Geospiza fortis. The sequence goes on along the minus strand of NW_005054356.1, from coordinate 859,225 downwards.
GTTTGAATTTTAAATAATCTGTGGGAGACAGGGTTTTTGTAAAGCATTCTGCAATATTTCCATCTGAAATCACATGTCTGGGAGGAAGCATTTCTTGGTCTGTGTAATCAGTACCCAGAAAAGAGATTTTGAAAGTGCTGCAGTGAAAATCAAATTGTCTGCTTATGTCTCTACCCTGTTCAGGTAGTCCTGTAGCCTCATAAACATAGCCCATAGTTAAACAACCAGCTTGGGAAATGTCATTATAAATAATAATTCCTGTGTGAAAGCATGTAGTGATTCATGACATGAAATGAGTTTTCATTCTTGTGCTGGCCAGAGCAATTTACAGGCACTGCTGTAGCTCTGAGCCCTGAGATCTCCAGCAGGACCTGTGCTTTGGTCTTGGGCTTGTTTGGTTTCTGGCTATTGGATGTAAAGCTGGTAGCAGAGAATTCAGAATAATGGAATGTCTAATAGGTCTGATAGAATCAGACTTAACCTCCATCTCTTGGAAAACTTTACCAAGTTCACAGCATTTCCTTCCTTGATTTCAAGCTGCTCAAGGAGTTGGAGGGAAATAGTTCAAGGTGAACTACTAAACACTTGAGAGCTTGTTTATGATAGAGAACTCATCCCAGCAAGTTTGGTCTAGATATGTCAAGTAATCAGAAGAAAATACTCTGAAAAAAAGGCATTTTATTGTGTTTGGTGGCTTGGATTTTCCTCCCTCCCTCCTCCCCTGTTTCATAAAACCAGAGCTCACCATTTGTGTGTAACCCCAGGCCACCATCATCCCCCATCACCCCCAAAAACACCCTTGTGGAACTTTTAAATAAGTAACCTTTTTCCTATTGCAGTTATTCTGGTGGAAGTTTAAAGCTGAACTTTGTACTAAAATGGTAGTTTTGTTGAATCAATAAGCTTCTATCCATTTTCATCTCTAGTTCTAGAGGAAGCTTGTTTGCACTGTTTGGTTTACTTTGAATGTTAAATATCAAATCAGCTTGACATACAAGGTAAAACTTGGGCAACACCTCCATGTTTCTCAAAATGAGTTTTAAATTGTTTTCTTTAAGCTGAGATTAAATATGCATTGGTTTAGGTTCATTGTTCTTTATCCCAGCTATTTTTTTTCCTGCCTCAACTCTGAGAAAATGGATTAGAAAATTTACAAAACAAATGACAAAGTTTCAGAAAGATTCCTGATTTCCATCTTGGGTCTTGTTCCACAAAGCACAAGTTGGTTTTACACATATACACACATATATAAATATGTCACCTGATGGCTGTGTTTGATTGAAAATACTGATACAATATTCCTTAATGCTTTAATTGTTCTTTTTCATAAGACTATTCCTTGCTTTGGAGGTTTGCTTTCTGTGTCATTTTTACATAACCCCATGAGCTCCAGAATAACATACAGGACACAATGTCTCCCAACAATAATGCCTAGAAAAATGTTGGAAAAATGTTTATTGAAGTTATAATGTTTCACAGGCATGGGAAACATATATTTTCTACTAATAGAAGACCTATTTAACAGTTCCTCTGATATTCAGAAATTTTAAAATGAAGCACTGGAGTTTGATGATAATAGAAGCAAACCCTGAGCGGTTTCCTCAGTTATAACTGTTTAGGTCCTTCCAAGTCATCCTCACAGCCTGAAAAAACTTCCCCAAAACATTCAGGAGACTGAAATTCACTGTCTTATTTCCACTGAAGCACCTGATTTTTTTTTTTTTTGGTAAAATGAAAATTAAATCAGGTAATTTAGGAGTCTAATCCTTTAGCACTCGTGGAGCAAATCTTCTGTGTCTTAGTGGAACAAATTATCCTGCCTGTTTCGGGTATTGCTTCCTGCTCATTGGGGTTAGATGAAAAATAAACGTTGCTGATGGATGGGGAAGCATCCCTGCAGGCACAGGGGTGAGGCCAGCTCTGCTCGGCTACCCAGGTGTGCCTGTTTCCCTGGCATCCTGCCTTGGCAGCAAGGTTGGAGTTTTCTGCTGAAGAGGGGCCCTTCTTGTCTCTCTGGTGTTTCATTTGATGCATATTTTAGGAGCTCATGTCACTTACAATACTGAAGATGGATTTCTTATGCTCTTCATCTCTCCCCAAAGTGGTGAGCAGCACCAGCCCTGCTTTAGTTTTCCTGCCCTCCATGAACTTCAGTGGATGTTCCCATTCCAGACTGTTCTGTTCCATATTGTAATGCTAATATTTATTGGATTATTTATTGTAACATCCTAGTACTAAATTTTCTATCAGATATTGTTATACCTTGCAAAATAATTTATGGACTTTGTAGGTTTTCCTTCTCTTTTGAATTCTTCTGTTTCTTCTGTGCTAGCGAGGTGTATATCACTTTGGTTTATCACTGTAACTCAGCAATGTAATAAAGCATTCCCTTGTTTCACTGCTCTGTTTTCTCCTTTGAATTATACATCTTTCCATTTGCTTATTCTCTTCCTAATGTCTTCACTCTGGCTTACACAGGTCCTGATACACCATTCTTTATCTGCCCACTCCTCACAGTTCTTCCCTGAATATCTTTTGTATCCTGACCTTGTCGGCTTTTTCTTGTTTCTTTCACTGAATTGAGGTTCAAAATGGGTCAGGCATTGGCCCTTGGGTTGGTACAGGCAGGACCTTGGCTTTTGGAGCAGTGGGCCAGCAAAATTGTTCAGCAGAACTGACTGAACGTTGGGTAGGATGTTGCCATGCTGACTGGGATGTGTCTGAATGATGTGTTGAGGTTTTTAAAGAATAAATAAATCAGCCAGCATGAAACTGCAGAGCACAGCTCCAGCTAATTTTGTAAGACCCAGTCTTAAATCTGAGTGTGTGTAGTAAAGCTGATTTCACATCAGCAAATCCCAGTGCCAAGTGTCACTGCTGGGAGCCTTCACCAGAACATCTCAGGGTCACTAAGTTTAGCAGAGCAGTAAAAGAGGAGGGGAATAGCTCGTGTAATCCACCAAATATTTACTGTGATGCCCTGCTCAATAGGGAATAGCCCTGAAGAGGAATCTAAAAAAAAATGGGTCCAATTTTACCTCCCAGTTTTGTTCTGGCATATGGAGAAGTTTGCCCATCCCATTAGAAGGTAAACATAGGTGTGGATCTCATTTTTTGTTTTACCACCCCTCCTTGGGCAGCAGAGAAGGAATAGTCCAGAAGCCAATGCCCCTGTTCATGGCAGCAGAGAATTTCTGTCAGCTTCTGCAATGATAATTAGTGCTCATATAGTGCTTAAACAATGAAGTGATGTGGAAATGCTTGTGTGCAATTTTTGAATTGCACCAAATAAAAGTTTACTTCTCTCCTCAAATTTGTCAAATTGGGATTAGAAATAATTTCATCCAAGAGAAGATGGCACACTAAGTCCTCTTAGAGTTCACCTGGGAAAACACCTGGAAAATGGCAAATGCTACAAAAAGGATCTGAGTTTGCCAGCTGTAGTTTAAATTCTGCTTCTGGTTTGTTCTCCCAAAAGTGAGAGGGTGTGGTGTGGTTACAAAGGATGTAACTCAGCAGCTCTGAGCCCTGACACAGGAGCTTTAGGAACTGTAAATAGGTTTTATACAAGTATCTGTTGTTTTCTTTGGTAAATAAGGGAAAGCGTTCTGCTGACTCTGGAGATTATCACTGTTTATCCTCAAGCTACTTAGACAACAAAATTAATATTGTTCATCAGGTTTCTTCTTTTGAATGCCTCTCAGTTGTAATTCCTTCAATGTACAAGAAACAAATTAATAGGGACTTTAGACAGTTTGATTTCTTTTGACATCTCCTCTTATATTCCTAGTAACCTGACACCTCTCTCATGGAGCTCATGTTTTCTTTCTCTTCTTCCTGGTGACAGAAATGAAGAGTGTTAAAGGAGCATTCCTGATGTCTCTGCATTCATTTAATATTGCTGGTCTGGTCTTTAATGGTTTGTTGTAATACAGTTTTTAAAATTTGGCCAAATACTCCTATGAAGAATTGCTTTTAAATGTCAAGAAAGCACAGAACTGATGCAAAGCCCCCAGTTTTTCTGGTAATGTTGGCTCCATCCAATTGCAGTTTGAATAACTTTTCAAAGTCAAGATGCTGTTGGGTTGTTTTCTTCCAAAGTTCAGAGGAGGAAAACAAAACAAAACTCCTTCCCTGTGGAAGCATAGTCCTTGCAGAAAAACTGTAGGATTTTTGGGAACACTTCTGGCAGTGTGGAGCCACTTCATGTTTTCACTGTGTTTAGTTTAACCCTGAATGCATAAAATGTAATTTATGCACCATGTAACTGTGCCTTGAGAAGTTTTCCTAATTCCTCCCTAAGGATTCCTTAAGAGCCAGTAAAAGCTGTCACCTTAAATATGCTGAGACAGGATGGAGGTGTCTTAGCATGTATTCGTGTAATTTTTCCTCTTTTACTTATTTAAAAGAGTGTTTTGCTTCCAAGTATTGGTTGACTACGTAAAATCATTTGACAGCAAAGGCCTGAAGTTCACAGCTTATCCTATGCATAAGGAAATAGCTGCACATTTTTTGTGGGTCTGCTAATGCCAGGGGTAAGGGATTCTCTGAGTCAGACTTTTGAAGGCATTTAACATATCTGGCCTTTGATATACCCATGCATAAAGTGGAGATAAGAAGTCTTGCATTGGCTTCAAAACTAGCAGAAACAGAGGATGTGTTCCAGCTATTTCTATAGTGCTCTGTGCTCTCAGGGGGCTGCTGGGAGTGAACAAGGCTCTTCTGTAAGGTTGGAGATCTGCCAGCCTCAAAGTGTGCAGGGAGAGCCTTTGTAGTGCATCAGTCCCATTGGAACGCAACAAGACCCATTTCCAAAAGAAGTTCAACAAACCACAGAGTTGTCACTGCTTGGGTGCTTTTGAAAATAGTACCTCAGGAAATGTAAAAGCAAACTGTGGAGAGAGAGCTCGGTGGTTCAGAAGTGGAGCAGCAGGTGATGGATGCATGACAGGCAACTTCTTCCCCTGAGGTAAAACACAATCAACTTCCAGGAAATGCTAAATGTGAATACGGGGTTTTAATGAGAAAATCATTTATTCCCAGAAGAAAACTGTAAGACTCAACACCTCTGTCCATCTTAGATTTTATCTTTTTATATATTTTATATATTTAAAACTCTTGACTTTTTTTGTATTTTTGCATGCACAACACTTGTAGCCTACTCGTAGTTTGAACACAGCTGCTGCTCAAGGAAGATGGAGCTGATTTCTTTTGGCTTCTATTAACGTGTCACTGAGATGGGCTTTAGTAGCTGTCAGGCATTTCAAAACATCCTAAAAAGCTTTGATTTTAATTTAATAATAATAAGGTCATGTCAATCTACAAACCTGAACATTTTGGGTGATGCAGCCAAAACATTTCTGGTCATGGAGTTAAATTCACTTGGGCAGTACTTTTGCATAAAATTAGGAACATATTTCTGTTGGAATAACTGCTATGGATGAGTTATTTGGCTTGACTTTGATACCAAAAGAGCAGGAAAATTGAAGATGATTTTGCTGGATTTTTCCCTCTGCTTTCTTCTGGAAAATCTGATTAAACCTCATTCTAACCATTCCTCCCTAGAGGTCTCATTTACTACTAAGAAATTTTAACATTGCTTTTGAACTGCAAAAAAATTGCAACATAAGCAACATTTTAATGATTACCTGGTTATATTTAACATCCATAAAAATTCTCTTGTTTAGGGAGCTCAAAATAATTGGAAATATATTGGTTTTAAATTATGTATGGACCATTGAAGCGGAGCACAATCAGAAGATTTCTTGTAGAACAGCTTTGGCTGAAATAAGCCTCCTGTCTACCTCAATTATCATGGGCAGTTTTTGAATGTTGCAGTGAACTTGGAGTGTTGTGCACAAGAGGTCCTTCATCAAATGCAGTAGATCCTTCTGTAGGTAAAGGTAGGATTCTGTATCCCCAAAATCCAGCCACTGAAGGGACTGACACAGTTTGTGTGAGCAGTTATGGGGAGAGGAGAATTTTTTGGCAATTTTTTGGTGTGACCAGAGCAATGGCACTGAGAGAACCACCCCCAGCGCTGGTGGTGTGGGGTGAGCAGCTGGAATTCTCCCCATCCCTGCTGCGCTCCCATGTGTGCACAATTCACTGTAAACTCCCTCACCTGCAATCCAGACCAATGAAATGGAGCTTCCCTAAAGTCATTTATCCCCAGCACTGGGTTTTGGTCACTGTTTCTTGCCTTTCTTGCACCCTAAAATGCTGACGTGTTAACAGGTGGCATTAAACAGTCTGTGTGCAGCTGTAAGATTTGATGCCCATCTTGGTCTGATAAGCTGTTAGCAGCATACATCCTTCAGTAAATATATTCTGTGTTAACACCTTAAAGGGCCTGAGAGGCCACACAATTTGAATTTGTGGTGCATTTTGTTGTGACTTGGATGACACATCCCAGTGTTCTGGCCCAGGGACCAGTGGTGATAGGAAAAGATTTTAAAATCGTAGAAAATTCAGGGAGTTAGAAAAAGCTAGGCTTAGTAGGCCCTGGGAAAATGTTAGGCCTTCTATTTGCTAGATCATGTGAAACTGCACCTGTGTAGTCAGTATATGATAAATTATATAATTTTTTGATGTGATTAGATATAGTTATTGTTTAAAGAATCATGAGAAACTATGTTAGGGGTTTGAGGGGGAATCACGAGAAATCTGTGCTTGGATGAAATTAATATGTACAATATGATGATGTAATTTTAATAATTAATATGTAAGTTACATAATGATAGAATATAAAACATGTTTGGCTTGAAACCATGTCAGGTCAGATTGGGGTCTGTATCCCCTGACACCCAGAGCTCTTCAATAAAAGCACCTGCATATATTCTGTAATTTTGTGTTCTTGAACCCTAACTGTGGGAGGGCAGAGTTCATGGTGGTGCCTTTCTGGCCTTGCTCGCGGCTTCCATGTTTTGTGCTGGGTGCTGGTGCCTCTGTTACAGCAGATGGGGCAGCAGAAGTGTCTGTGCAGGGAAACCAAAGCTTTTGTGCTGGGTCTGAGCTCTGTTCTGCTCTGGGGAGGAAGATGAGAGTGGGACAGTGGCAGCGCACTGACCAGGGACACGGTGGTGGCTGCTGGGACACTGAATTCCAGCATGGACACAGACCCAGCAGAGATTTTAGCTCAGGTCTCCCATGTCTGATGTGTGCTAACACTGGGGACGTGGAAAGCTTGAGTAAATAGAATGGAGAGTGGCAAATGTTTTGGTTTTTTGTGTCTATCTCAAAGTTAGAGAAGCACAGTGTGGGTAAGATTGGAGGGAACCACAGTGGGTTCTCTGGTCCCACCTCCTGCTTGAGCAGGGCCATGCCAGAGCCCAGGATTGTGTCCAGAGAGCTCAGGAACTGACCAGTGAGGGACACCCCACACCCTCAGTGGGCTGTCTGTCCTGGAGCATGGCCACCCACCCTGTTTGGGATGTCCTCCTGTTCAGTAGGGCATTTTGCATTTATTTCATAGTTTGGAGAGGTACATACAGTTTGAAACCTCTTGGGTTGATCCAGCATCATTTTAAGGAGACAGTGTTCAGATGGATTTTTTTTCTCCTTGTATTTCTCTACAGACATGTGCAAGTATATATTTTAAACTTTAGAGACAAGTTCTTTTCTTGCTAAGACAAATCCCTTTTATCTGTTGAAACAATCTGTAATTGCAAGAAAGCACTTGTATTTGACATTTTTATAAGAGGAAGCATTATACTAAAACCAAAATAACACTTTCTGATGGTAACACATTGCACAGTAAATAACACAGTGTGGTGGTGTAACACCAACATGAGCATTTCCCCACTCACCCACACCCTGCTCTGCAAGTTCAATCCCAAAAGATCTCTTCTTTTGATGGATGGTCAGGCTTGGAAAGCCAGTGTACTCAAAGATGTCTTGGTAAATAAGAATTATCTGTTTTTATTATGTTTTGTGTGTGTTAATTTTATTTTTTTAAACCAAGTACTTTATAAAGGGTACTTGAAACAATTCAATGAAAAATACCTTTCATCAGAGAGATCTGTATCCCTTTTATCATTCCTTTCTGTGATGAAATTTTCCATGACTTGAATTGATCTGAATCAGAATAAGATAGCATTTAGTCAGTGCTTTTTATGTTCAATGGACTATATAAAGGCCTGGCACAATATTTTTTCCTACTTACAATTTTACAAAGTCTTGGCATACAAGAACTTCTGGAGTTATGTTCTGAAAAAAAAAATTCACAGCCATCATTGCGTTTCCGTAAATATTTTTAGTCTTGGCAAATTATTTAAGACATCCAAAAAAATAGCCACTGAAAAATTTTTGTTCTTTAGATGCTTCTCTTTGGCCTTCAGCTGGAATGGGTGAGTGGAAAAATGATCCTGTGTTTTCATGCATCCAGGATTTCAGTGTGTAGTCCTTGGGAATGCTGCAGTTGAGTTTTCCTTCTGTTTTGCCAGCTGAGTTGGGCACTGCCTTTACTATGATTTAAAAGAAGAAGTTTGTGTTTCTGATGTTCAAGAGCTCTTCAGGCAGAGTCTAATACACACAGATGAAGTCAAGACAAAGTGACAAAGACAGCTTGTTCCTGAGGAAAGTTAAATATTTTTTCTGGCTAATTTATGTGACACCTAAAGGAAAAATGCAGAAGGAAACATTCTGTAACACTGAGTTTGCCTACAACCACTGCTAATAGAAAGGGACAGTGACTTGTACGCTGTCTGATGCAATTTATGATTTTATTCTGCACTATTCAGATACAAATATGGTTTCTCATTTGTATTTTGTTTTCCTTGTGCAGTGAAACAGCACTAACAACTGAGTGGCATCTTTGAATTTTTTATGTTTTTTATGGCAAGTATCAATAGCAAAGCATGTGTTGAAAGACTTGATGTCAATTCATACTTTAGAGACAAATTCTGAAGTGTTTTATCAATTCTCCCAGCAAATGATGTCTGCACAGATCTCTGCTGAGCAGAACTGCTGTTGCTTGTTTTCAGAGCAGACACTGTCTGTGCTGCTGCCACCACCAAAAAGGCAAAGGGCTGACTCAAGCCAAGAGGAGTGGGAAAAGAGGTTAAAATAACCTTTGGAACTCTCAAAGGATGTATTCACTAAAAATAAATGTAATCACCCTGTCTCTCCACCCCATCCCTGTTGGACTAGAGTTAACCATGTTGTCATTTTGCAGGATATGAGACTAATTGCAATATTCTGTGCTCTGAATACACAATCAGACACTTGAGCATTGACCAGTCAATACATTTCCCCATCTGCAGGGGCTGTATTCTCTGGGGGGGCACCTTTTAGCAATAATTTAGGTGCAGCTTGTAGAGCCACAGCAAAGCCACCCTGGAGATTTGGCTGCTGCCTGGCACAGTGGGAATGCAGCTGACTGACAGGAGACCTCCCTGTGGCTTGAACCTCCCAGAGCAGCTGTAAATTCAGCAGCAAGAGGAGGTTTAAACATTTCGGGCAGACCCCGTGCTGCTAGGGGGAAAAAGTGCTTTATCCTGCTGCTTCTGTTCCTGCCCTTCTGGAGAGGCTGCAGCAGGAAAAGCCAAACACCTTCCCTGACATCACACCGATGCTGGGGGGCTTAATGCTCCTATTTTGTGTCTAAAATGCTTCCTGAATTCATTGACATCTAAAAATCAGAACTTACTTGTTAACTAATTGCCCTAAAATGTCTTTAAGGGTTTTTGAATTGGGAGAAAATACCTTTCAGCAACTGGGTAATAGCTGCATTTTGTACCTATTTTTCCTTCTACATTTAAATAGAACAAACTGTGTTACTGTGCTGTATATCTGGGCACATTACCAACAGGAAGCTTGTGGAAGGAGATTTTACCCTCTTTAATGTATCTTGGAACTGGGATATCAGAATGATTTTTCATTTGTGTTTCTTTAAGGCAGCACAATAAGGAATCAAAATTTTTCTTACTTGATTACTCCAAGTGTTTCTAATTGTCTTTTTTGGCATCCTTTCAGTGCACTTTTGCTAGACTTGAGAGTGAGAACTGGAACTTGCTAGTGAAAAAAAAAGCCGTGACAGAATTCTCCCTAAATGATTGCCTCAAGTGCAAGCACTCAACCTGTATTTATTCATCTAAATGCAGATTTTAAGAATGTCATCTGCTCTGAATAATGCCGTGGTGTCTGACACAATGCGGGAGCTGTTGACAATCAGTTCTAGGCGGTCTGTGAAAACATAACGTTGGGTCTGCCCTTTGTGGGATTAATTCTGACTGAAACAGTGCCCTTGAGTGTTTGTGCTCACTGGATTTTATTGTTTCCCCTCACTAACCCAGCTGCTCCAGCAGCTCAGGCAGGTGCCCACTCCTGAGCACACAAAACTGCAAAAAGCCTGGAAAAAAAACAGTTTGATTTTACCTCCCAAATGACCATCAGGTCTGGAGGTGTCCTAAACCATTTTAGGTGCTGAAAAATATCCTGAAGGTGAGAGCAGCCCCTGAGCATCTGAATTATCCAGGCTGATGGATAAAAGCATATTTGGCTGTGTCCTTCTCCACCTCAGTGCCCCCTTGACCACATGCATATGGAGCGCCAGGAGGATGTCATAGGCTTTCCTACAGCTTTGCAATTCACAACTGGGCAAAAATGTTCCTCATTTTCATCCGCTGGGACACTTCAGGCCTCAGGACCAATTTATTGGCGCTCCTGAGCTGCTTGTGGTGGCACCAGCCTGGGGCAAAGTGTCACCACTCTCTGCTGGTGGAATTTCTCCTGGCCTGGCCTGAAGGAAGGAGAGCCATGCTGGAGGATGGCCAAGGGAGCAGGGTGTTTATGATGCAGCACAAAACCACAACATTGGGTTTTTCTACTGGTGTAAGTCATCTGGCTTTTGATTATGTTTGCTTGGGGTGGTTTTATTATTTATTATTATTATTATTAAGAAAAACCCTCATTTGTTATTGTTTTTAAATACAATCAAATCTTGGCAGTTCTTTCCCTTTAAAATTCACAGGTTCATCTTTCTCATTCACTTTTACCCTGGCCTTAGGTCTCATTTTTAGGGAAGCTGTCTATTACCAATGTTTTCTTTTGAAAGGAGGAAAACACTTTTGCAAGCATTTTTAGTCAAAACATTTTGAGTGCTCTCTTTGCCTCTTTGCTCTCTTATTTTCCAGCATTCCCTCACAAAAACTATGTGAGTACAACAAACACAGGAATGTGATTTACAACTTTTGATTTTTTAATTTTTTGTCATGTTCTCTTAAATTAAATCTAAGCAGATGACAAGGGGCAAACATCTTCTCTAAAGAATTTGAATTAGGGTCATTTTCATTATGGGACCTGAAATGAAAATTTAATTCCTACCACGAGACACAATCATGTTCAGATTCCTCTCTGGACTCAGCACTGTGATTGAGTGGGAAAAAATATTTAAGTGGCTTAAAAATAATTTAATTTAAGGGGGTTTTTTGGGTGGCTTTCTTTTTTTGAGGTATGCTTTTTGACTTGCCCTCCTTTCATTTGCAACTTCATTCTTAACCCCTCTCTGCACTCAGATGTCTGGGGTGTGCAGGAGGAGGTTGTTTGTTCTTTGTTTCCAAATCTATTCAAGGGAAGTAACAAAAGGAATTAAATTATGCAGGTGTGTTGGAAAAACATTTGAATTAAGTGTTTCCATCTCAGCCTTACAAGGTGGAAGTTGGAGGAGCTGAGCAGATGGGAGGTGTCCGGCTCAGATGTTCGCCTGCCATTGACTGCATTGTTAAATAGTGGCTGCTAGAGAATATTTGTGATAGAAACCTGCACAGAGAAACTGGTGACAGCAATACTTGCTGTACTTGCTACCTCATCAGGAGGAAAGAAAAACCATAAAATTCTCAGGGGAAGTCATACACTAATTTATGTGAATGCATAAACCACTGTTGCTTTCAAAACCACTTTTTCCAGACAACAGATTCTGCCATGGATGGTTCAGGTCTATCAGAGATTTTTTTTCCTTCTCTGTACAATCAGGAACATTTTAATTATTTTTATTGTTGCAGAAAACAATACTTTTGCCTCAAAAAAGAGCAAGAAAGGGTGAATGAGACCAGACCAAGCCAAGATGCATTCCCACTTGAGCTCAGAGAGTGATAGACTGAAATTTTTACTGTGGAAGAGGAAGCACAGGCAGATTTTTCCTTTCTGGATGCTGCCAATAGTTTTGGGGTTTGGTGGAGGTTTTTTTGTTGTTGGTTTGGTTGGGTTTAAAAACTTTATTTATTGAGACTAGCTCCTGATTTTTGTGGCATTTCCAAATCAGAGTAGATCCTGCATTCCTGTCCTAGAAATGGCTTTTCCCTCTGCAGAATAAGAGCAGCCAAGGCCAGCCCTGCATTCAGGGCAATGGGCTGGCTCAGGGCAGGGCTGGGCACCAGCAAAATGAAATTTTGTGCAGCAGAGACGGAAAATCACGAGGGGGAAAAGGCACAGTGTTCACAGGACCAGTAGTTTTTAATGCTCCAGTTCATGGACTCACAAAATTGCACAGGAAATTAGACTCTAATTAATTAATGATATGATATTTGTAACAGAGGGAAGCTTGAAGTGTGTAGAAACACTTCGTATTTCCTTATTGCCTCTCCCTTTTAATCCCATCTGCTATTCTCAGGCTTTTAAGTTTTTGGGAATTTTGTTTGTTGGGTTTGTTGTTGTTATGATGGCATTTTGTGGGTCTTTTGTTTTAATTTGTTGATTTGGGTTGGCTTCAGGTTTTTTAATCTATATTTGTATCTTTTACACAAGATTTAAAAAGGGAAGAAACTAGACATTTATTTCATAAGGGAAGTTTTTAAACACTTTTTGTACCTTCAAAGGCAATCATATTTGGCTCCTATCAAGCTTTGGAGGCAAATTCACTCATCCCTAAAGAGATATAAAGAGGAGGATGGTGGAGTTATAGCAAAAAATTCAGTTGAAAATGGTCTTACTAATGCTGCTCTGAAGTGTAACTATTCAATTAAAGGGAAAAATAATGATGCTTTTATTAAACAAAAGAACACCAGCAGAGAATATTACTAAAGCCCAAGGACAAGTGTAACTCTTCTACCAACAATAATGCAGATTTTTTGCATATATTATGGATTATATTCTCTTTTCAATGCACATGCATTAGCATTAATGGGGAAAAAGAAGATAGATCCATTTGCACTTCTGCCCAGTATTAGCAGCAAAATTCATTACATTCACACACTCTCTGACTCTTTTGATTCCTTTTGAAATAAATCCAAATATTCATCATTCAAGGACTTTAGGGAATAAATTATTTTCCATTTCTAGAGTGTCCACAAAAAGATCAAAATTATTTCATTTGGTATTATAATTTACTCCACAAACTTTGGAGTTTATTTTCCTCTAATTCCATGGGTTGTGGAAAGGGTTTGCTGTAAAGTCAGTGCTGCAGATGCTGCTGGGTGAGGACTGACTTTGGAACTTGTTTTTTTTTCTCTCCATTTAATTCTCCAAGGAGAAGAGGAATTATTTTGTCACATGATGCAAATATCAGTGAGACATCTGATAACCTTTGAGGGGGAATTCCTTCTCTCCTTTGCAGCCAGAACAATGGGAGTTCAGCGTCCACAATCTCTTTATGGTATTGCTTGGCAATCTCTGTAATTATCTGTGACCTTCAGGGCTAATGGTGAAAAAATTTTGCTGCCTCTTCCCTGTGAAAAACATGATTTGGATTTTAGTTTTTAATGAAACACCAGAGAAGGGTTTCTTTCCCCCAAACCAGGTGCAATCACAGGGATTTCCATGTGTGGAGCTGTGGGTTTTTCTCAGGATGCTTTTATCAGCAGCCTAAAATCCTCTCCTTTGCAGTTTTTCATAGGAATGTGGGAATCAGTGGGAATTGGCACATTACAGATGCACTTTAAATCTTTCCAGGTTTGAAGTCAGTGGGTGTCTTTCTGCAGTTTGGGATCCATCTGTTACTATATCAAATAAAGTCTGGGGGAGAGAACTGCTTGGCATGGGCTTGGTTTGCAAGGAAAGGCTTTGAGGTTGGAACGTTGGAGTTGCAGAGATGAAAGGACCTGCAAGAGAAGGAAATATAATGGAAGTTTAGCTTTGGGGCTATTTAATGTTAAAAATGCTCCAAATTATTTGGAGATAATATTGCAGATGTTCTTAAAATGAGAGATTTGTCTGGATTGGATGGGCAGATGTAAGGGGAGAGTGGGAATGTAGAATGGTAGTGTTTTGGTGTTTTGGGCGTTTCTTTCACATAATTGAGAGGTTTCTTCCTGTTTTTAGAATATCCACTGTCAGAACCAGGGAGAATTCTCTAACTGGAGATGGTGTATGAATATGTATGTGTATAATCTAAAAAAAAAAATATTTCCAAAAGCAGCAAGTGGAAAAGAAGTGAATAATCTGTAAAATTTAATTGCTTTATCAAGGTTTCAATTTCTTTCTTAGCAAAAATGTGTAATTTTAAAGTGATATAGGCCTCAGGCAATGAATACTCACTGTCAACAAATTATGCAGGATTCATATATTGTATTTTTTGAAGTTTTTGCCATTCAATACAAATCTTTTTGTTCCTATGGCAACCTTGATGCGATCTGAAATGTACACAGCATTCGATACAAAGGGTTGAATTCAGGCCTGGTGTCTCTCCTGGAATGAAGGCACCTTCTTCTGCAATGAGATTATTCCAAAGCAAAGGGACCAACCAGTGAAATAAAGCCAACCCACTCAATTTTTGGCCCATTTTTCACAGCAAACTCGGATTGGGGTAGGAAAGAAGGGCCATGCACCCAGGCTAACCTTTGTTTGTGCCTCAGATGAAGAGCCAGGGCTGTCCTGGTCATGTGGAAGTGATGAGAGTGTCCTGAATTTGAGAAGTGGCTCTGTGTTCCCAGATCTCTCCAGACCTGTTGCATGTCACCATGTGTAGGCTGTGTTCTTTCATGGCTCATCAAAGATGTAAAATTACCGAATGCCTCGTCTTGAACTCAGGGGCAGGTGCAGGGCTGGATTATAGGAGCGCCTGCTCTGCCCTTTCCATACATCACAAGTTTTTAATTAGTGGATGTATTGCTGCCATTACCACATCTAAATATCAGAGGCAATGTTTTCCTTGCAGAGCATGAATAAGAAGAGCAAGGTTTAGCACTAAGCTCGTGCCTCCCTCTAATACAGATACTAAATGATTCATGTTCCAAATTTGCTGTAAGGAGGGGGAACATCATAACGTCCTTAAGTTCCTATTAACTGGTTCTACTTTCCTTAAAATGTATTTTGTTAAGCAAGCAAAACATAAAAACTTCACATACCTGGTGATTGATGACCTTTCTCACAGAGCCTGTGAACAGGAACAACTGAAGAATATTGGAGCAATTAAGAAGTTTCTGCACAGGCTGCACACTTATCAAAATGACTCAGACAGGCATTCAGCTGGATCATTGCCCCTCATGCCTTACCTGCTGTCAAATCAGCTCTAACAGCACCCACAAAGACTATTTTAGGCACATCATCAAAATGCCACCATGAACTTTGAGCAGCAATTATAGGCAGAGAATATATTGGCCTTGCAATGATTTAAGATGAACTCCTCAATAGCATCTGTCCAGACACTAATCTCTCAGCATGTACCGCTGTTCCTCACCTTACAGGTATTAGCTGTTAAGGAAGCATTCACATTTTCCCAGACAAAACCCAGATTTTAAAAGCTAAACTAATCCTAGTAGCACCAAAGCACTCGTGTGGAATGTCTCCCTTTGAAATGCCAGTTACTAACGCAGGAAGCTCAATGGAATGGAAAGAAATTTAGGCCAGATGGCACTGCAGGGAATGTCTATTGGATATTAATGTCTGCTGCTCTGGAATTGTTTTTTAAATATCTTTTTTTAGGACTACAAGAAAGGAAGAGAATTTCACTGGGTGTTGAGTCAGGCTCTTCTGCTGCTGATGGCATTGTCTTCTGAAGCCCTGTCCTTGTGTTTACTGTGGTTTCTTGATGCAGTGAGGATTTTATCCTGATTATAGAGCTATTCAAAAAGCATTGGTTCTAATACTTATAAACCTTAAAATCCTAGAATAGCTGACTGGAATGAACCCCTGGAGGCCACCTGGTTGAGACCCCACTTGGAGCAGGGCCAGCCTAGATCAGGCTGCTCAGGGCCTTGCCCATGAAGTTTTGGATATCTGCTGGGATTAACGTTCTTTCAAATGAAATCTCAGCATGTCAGCGCCAAAACTGACCTCTGCCTTGAACAGATCATGGTCTCCAGTCATGGACAATCACTCAGCTTCAGATGATACCTAAAGTCTTTTAAAGTTAAATTTTCTGTGTATCAGATACTAGAGTTATGTCCCTGATCTCGTGGTAATGCCTCACACCTCATAGGGATGCATGACTTCAGCCCCAGAACAGAAGGACTGAGTCTGCAATAAACATTGGAACTTTGTTTTTTCCCTTCTTGTTTGTTTGTTTCTCTGGGGTTTTGGTTTGGTTTGTTTTTTTCTGGTACAAAAGAATTTTAGTGGATTGGCAAGGTAAGATACCTTCCAGCTTTTCATTAATTCCCTTGTGGCTGCTATACTCTATAAATTGAGATTTGAAGAAAAAAATTTTTAAGGGTACCGAGTGTTTCAGTCTGCAGAGAAGTCAGTCTATGCATTAAGTATGAAACAGTTTCCAAAAAGTTGGAAATTAAGTGGATGCAAGTAATGTATTTTTAAATTTGTCTGGGATTTCTTTTCCTTCTTTTGGTCCATTTATAACACTCTTGCTTTCTTTGGAAATAATTTCATGGTTTCTCCTAAAACTGCACAAATTGATTCATTGAGTGGTTTTTAAAACAGGCAAAATGACCAATCTGCTTTTCATAAAGAAAAACAGGACTTTCAGTTTCCTTGTGGCCTTTAAATCCTTTTTCCCCAGCTGAAGTCTCATTGCAGTTTATGAGGGAATATTCTCTGAGTGCAGAGGAAAGCCTGAAGCGGCAGAAAGGAAAATAAACTCTCAACCATGGAAAGCCAAGTCCAGGAAGGTCTTGGTTGGTGAAATTAGAGCAGATCGAGGAGGTGATCGTGGATCTCCTCATTTCTCCAGTCACACAGGAAAACCAGAAGGAAGAGGGGCAGTTTTGTAGGGAGAACAGCAAATGCCAATTTGAGTAGGTGCTCCCTGAGTTTGGGGAGTGAGCAGTGCCAGGGTGCCAGTGCTGCTGCCATGGTTCACGTGGCAGCTGTGCCCTGATATTGGCAACCTTGCACATTTCTGTGCATTCCCTGCATTCTCCCTATTCCAAATTTTCCCTTTCCATGATCCCCCTGTTCTTTTTCTGCAGGGCCAAACCCACAGCTTGCACTCCTCAGTAGCTCTGTGTGGGCTGAAGGTGAAACATCTTTATCTGCTAAAAGAGGGAGCTTGCTTTCCACCAGAGACAGGCTGCTTCTTTGCTGAATGCATACAATATAAATCAAAGTATGTGCCATTATTAATAAATAAGGTGTTGGGTAGGCTTTGTCTGGCAGTCTGGTTGAAAGCACTGATTAGGATCCAATAACTTCTGAAAAATGCATCGTTGCCTTTGGGATATTGAAGCATGGAATAATTAAACTGCAAGTTTGCAAAAGCAGGGTTGTAAGCACAGAGAGGGACTATTTTCAGGAGCTGATTCACTTGTAGGGTTAAATATCTTTTTTTCCTGATTTATTGATAAATATCCCACTTGTGCGTATCAGAATACCAAAGAAATTATTGAATGTTTTCAGTAGATACACTTCAAAACTGTGCTGGTTATCGAAAATCAATGGTGATTGAACCTGCACTTGGGGATTGTAGTGCTGATATTTAGGATTTTAGGACTATTATGGGCTAAATAGGAAATGACTGGACTGCTATTGAAAGGAAATTTTGTGCAGCAACGCTAAATTCAGATGCAGCATCTATTGTTTTATTGGAATTAAACATCTCTCAATTGTCTTGAACTTTAATTCTTGCACAGGAAGTGTAGATGTGCTATAGCTGATTACAAACAGGAAAGTTATTTCTTCTGGCTGCTTAGTGTGGCTGTTACTGGGAAAGACCGGGGAAAATGTGCTTTTCTGTCTGTGAAACCTTCAGGTCCTGCTTGGATGCTTCCTCTGTCCCCAGAGAAAAGGAATCTGGTCCCTGATCCTCTGTCTTTTGTAGGATCAACAATGTGCAGCTGCGGAAGTCACAGGAGAGGGAATGTGTTGTTTTATCCAAATTCTTTTCCAATTCCATATTTCAATCACACCTGTGTACTTCTCTTTATACACCAAACATTTCCTGGGGACTGCATGGGCTGAGGATCAGGGTTTCCAGAGGTGTCACTTGAACAATCTGCAAAATCTACAGGGAGAAGCTCTGCCCAGTCCCTCTGTGCTGTGATTAATAATCCCAGTGCATCTTAATCCATCACAACTTTGAGAGAGTGCATTGCTGTGCCTGAGAAACAGATAATGCTGCTGTAGGACAAGGGAGGATTTAACACTCGGCAGCGGTGATAAGAGGAAAAACAGTATAAAAGTGCAGAATAAAAAGTTCTGTCACAGCATCAAGCTGGAAGTACATTCTGGTCTTGAAGTTTAACAGAAATCTTTAATTAAGGATGTCATTGGCACTGGAATCTTTGGGTTTGATAGCCTGGAGACCGACTTTTACAACATGTTGCACCCTTTTCTTTAGTTTGCAGATTCTCAAACTAAAAACCTTGCAGCAGCATGTACTTGTTCTTCAAATCTCATCTCAGAAGGCTGAATGTTGCAATTAACAATTCAGAACTCTTTATATTTTAGTAGCCATGCATAAAAATTAACTCAAGCAAATGTAATTTAGAATAATAATAACATGTTTTCCAAATGTTTCCAACATTAATCATGGTGATGATGGTTACTATAGTACCACTGCTGGATTTTATTGAAAATAGAGTAATTCAGGGTGGTACATGTTCTCTTGAGAGCATTTTTGTGTGCTTAAAAGACGTCAAGGATGTGAGTATGAGACAGCAAGGGAACCTTCTGTTTTTTTGTTGAGTGAATTCAGTGCTTAGTAACATTTTGATACAAAAGCAATAGATCGGTGTTTATTTTCAGGAAAAGGTTCTGAACTTTGCTATTTGTCAATGGATATTTCTAAAATTTCCGAACATATGAGAGGCAAAAAGAATAAAGGATGTGTACCAAGTTTTCTGCCAAAATAAATATAAGACCCAAGATAAATAGTTCACCCAGGTTATTAACTGTGTGGTAAATAAACCCATTGAAGTTTGCTTGCTGCTGTTTACCCAAGGTATTTTGCTGACATGAGGCTGAATGTGCCACCCAGAGTTCTAATTAAATGTCACTGAGCAACCTGTAAAAAGGTTTGACTCCAAAAACACACACAGGAGTCATAGGCCAGACTTTTTTGCTAAATGTGGTTGTAACTTGTTTACAAATTTCCTGAACAGTTTATGCACACAAGTCTTTAAGGATGTATGAGGACGTAAGTAAAGAAACTCACTAGACAACCTCTCTCACTGAGTTGCTTGAGTGAGGGTAATATTCATGATGTGGGCTTGATGTCCTAGATTCTCATAGTCCAGAGGGAATCTAATTCAGTGCATCTTGGTTTTTGCACTTTTCTGCTGGTTTCTTTGCTTCCCCCCTCTCTGGGAATGTGCCTTCATCCTGTTTTCCTGCTGGATGAGAATTTGATGCACTTGTTCTCCATTGAGTTGGGCCTGACTTTTGTGTTACTGCTGAGTAAAGCTGAGATTGTTACTTCAGCAACATTTTCTCATAGTCAAATTTTAAGCAGGTTACCAGTGAATTAGATCCACAGCCATTTGCCACTGTATGGTCATGGGAAGTTGTATGTGAAAAACATTCAGAGTTGTTAATCTCTGGCCTGGCACATACAGAAACTGAGTCAAAAGAGGGAAATAAGAGCTTGTCCTCTCTGTTGGCTCCTAGAGGAGCTCAGGAGAGGCTGGGAGCTGGTGTGAGAGGCCAACTGGGGAGTTTCCCCAGGGAAGGGAAGGGTTGAGGAATTGTGCAAAACCAGCTTTGAGCAGTGGATGGGACGTGATGAGGGAGAGGAGAAGAGCCTTGGGAGGGGGGTGTTGGTGTGGCTGCCAGCCAGGACCAAAATAGCTCTCCTGACACTCAGGGGTTTGTTTTTAGCACCAGACCAGCTGGATAGAAGACTTCCCTCCTTCCAGTGGGTTGGCTTCTGCATATGCTGCAGGGCTGTAATTTCTATATAAACTGTTTTATAAAATCTGCAGATTTGGCATAAAGGCCAAGGATGAAGAAGTTAACCTTAATTACAGGTTAAGAAAGCCTTCTTAGCTTTTGGGCCTAGACCCTTGAATCCACCTTATTTGTTAGGGAAGAGGTACAAAATCCTTTGTTTCTTTCCCATTGCATCCAGTGTTCAGTAGGGTGAGGCAGGAGAATAAAGAAATTCAAGTGGCCTTTTTGGCACCTGGGTTATACAAGAAAAAGAAGTGCTAAATCATATCTCACACGTCAGTGTTAATTGCTTACTTTGCTGCCATTAGCACATTAAATGTGTAGCACAAACATGTTCCTTTTTAGCTGCTGTGGATGATGTAGTTTGCCAAGTTTTTCTTGTTGTGTAATGTAAATTTTCTTTTTGTGGCCATATTTTTTTTAAAGTTATGCACCAGGTGCCTCCAGTGGGTGTGTGAGTCTTGAACTGAGCCTTTAATGCTTATTTAACTTCAATAAGTGAAGAACACATTTCACAAAACCCAACTGAATGAACGTTTTAGAGTCAGGTGGAATTTTTCTAATTGTTACCAAAAATATATCTTAGTGTGGAAATTTCTGAAAGAAGATCCAGGAGGATGCTGGGGGAATCCTGCTTCATACTGGTGAAGAAACTTGGAACTGATTGTCAGATCCAGGCTTGTGTGGCTGTGGGCATCTCATTAGAGAGATAAATTTATGTCACAGCAGCCCTGGACAAGGTTTTGTTCCTTAGTTTTGCCTTGTTTGCATCGAGCTTGTTTTTTCCTTCTGGCCACAATCAAAGCTGGATCTTTTCTTTGAAACTTTTTTTTTTTCAAATCCTGCAATTCACATCTGTATGAAATATCTCTTAAGGCTCATGTCATATAGCAGCAATGGTAGATAAAAGACAAAATGGTTAGATTGCAAAATAGCACCCAGAAGAAAAGCAATTTTCTGAAATTCCTAAATAAATTGCTGTCTAATTCACAAATAATGCAGTACATGTTTAGGTGGTTAGAAAGAAGGATTACTGAATACAGAGCTGAGAATTCATAAGAGAACAAAAGCATATATGGAATTGTTGAGAAAAAAAGAAACGATAACAATACAGAACTTCAAATATTTAACTGATTTCCTTCATAAATCACTTGCTGCTAAATGCAAAACAGTTGGGTATCAGAAGCAAAATAATTTCTTTAAGGATAATAACCTTCAAAAACTGTTGTGTCTATCATAAATTCTGCTTCAAATAGTGTAAATAAAGTCCCTGGTTTGCATATTAGAGAACACCTCAAACTTTGCTTTTTGCTCTTGTCAATCAGAAACAAGAAACAAACAAACAAAAAATCAATAAATTGAAGAGAAACTGTTGGTCCCATTTTGATATAGCTTAACATGATGATAAATGGTGCATTAGAACACTGTGCTTTCATCCCCAAAATATAGCATGGAGAAAGAGGAAACAGTGCTAAACTTGGGGCTCTTCGGAATAGGCAGAGGAACAGAATCAGGGGTGTCCAAACAGAAAATACTAAGGCAAAAATTCAGTTTCGTGCTTTTTTTTCCCCTGAAATTGACTTTCAGATTAAAACTGGGTTTTTGGTGTGTATGTGGGTTTTTTTTTTGTTTTTGTTTTTGTTTTTTGTTTTTTGTTTTTTGTTTTGTTTTGTTTTGTTTTGTTTTGTTTTTTTTTTATTCAGCTGTTCTGAGTTTCAAATATTTGGCCACCCACAAGAATATTTTGACACCTCAAAATTGTTTGGTTGACAAGAATTATTTCCTAACCTTATCTTTCAGATTTGATAGACATACTTGGATTACCAGTATCCAAAATAATCTGCTTTTACCAGAGAAACCTTTCCTCCAAATATAATTAAGACAGAATTCCTCTGAAAACTCTGAGGAAGACAGTGTGCTTCATCAGGGTATGGGGAGCACAAAAGGATGAAGCATTCTCTGCTGTATTTTGATTAATCAGCTCATTTAGCAGCTGATGATTTTTGGCACAATATTTCTGGCTTTTATGATGTTACTCACCGTGTCAATGGTGATTTCATCAAAAAGGACCAGAGAGCTGAGCTCTGTCAACAGCCCTGTGTTGCTGTTGATTCTCTGACCTTGCTTCATCTAAGCAGGTGTTATCAAAGCATGTTTTTCCAGTTTGTTTGGTTTTTTGTTTTCCATTTCAATCCCCTTTATTGGACCCTCTGTCTCTGATGTAAGAGCTCGTGTATTTTTGTTACTGGGAGGCAGAAATTTCTGAAACTCCTTGTGTTCCATCTTGTTATTGCTGCTCCAGCAGCTTTTGTGGTGGTCAATATTATATGGGTGGAGAAACAGAGACATTTTTCCAGACTCCATCAAGTGCACAAGGACACAGAGGGAGTGGGAATAATAGCAGTGGCCATCTGTGTTCTTTGTTATTGTCAGTGCAGAGACACTGAGCCTGCTCACTGCTGAGAGCTTCATATGCACCATGGCAACAGAGAGATGATTATAAGGGATGCAAGTCAAAGGATATCAGAGATGTATAGAAATGAAAGGAATTCCCTGTTTCTGAGCCCAAAAGCCAAGCCTTAAATAGCTGTTGGTAGTTGTATTTTCAGGGCTTTCAATTCTTTGTGCTTTCCTGCCCATTCCATCTCTAGGGATAAAGCCAGGAACAAGCACTGCCTGTGGAAGCTCAGTGCTGGCTGTGTTAGCAAAGTTTTAGGGAGAGAAGTGGCTTTGAAAGGTCAAAATAAAAACAGGGTTAGGAAAAATAAAAGCTGCATGTCCGAACAAGTGAGGTATTCAACAAGATCCAATATGTAAACATGGGTTTGGCATAAGTAGACTTGAGTTTACCGTTCTTTACTTCTGGTTCATTTCTATTTTTCTGAAAAGTTTAGGGTCAGAAGTCAACACTAACAAGATGTAGTTCATAGCTCCTGATGCTGGATGATTCCTGATATAGGAAGTTCCAGAAGGGCAGGCAGAGAATTTATATAAATGTCTTTTGAATCCTTTTGTCTTGACTTCTGATTTAGAGGAGCCCATGTCAAATCCAAGCTTTTATTTAGGATTAGGAGCAGTATGGCTCCCAGCCTGAATGCCTACAAGAGGTACATTCTGGAAATCAAACTGACACCTAGAACCAGGAATTTCAAATTTCTTGGTCTTATTTTTTTGCTCGTAATTGTTGACAGTACTGCAGTAAAGAACAGCAAGACAACAAACAGAGAACTTTGAAAGCATTTGCTGTGTTCCAAGGAGGGTAACAGAGGCTGGTATAAAGGCTCCAATTACTCATTCTCATGGGAGATTTGGAGCAGGTTCTTATCACTTCATGTCCCTCTTGGAGCTCCTCAATGTCTCTGGAAGTTCTGCTCTCCATTGGAAAGCAAATTTGAGAGTCTTGACAGGTAACAGGTACTAGAAATGAGCCTTTTGAATTCAGATAATTGCTGATTTTTCAGGATGGTATTTCTTACAAAAGGCCACTTGGAATTATCTGGCTGAACTTCTCTTCTCTGAAGGGAAGAGTGCCTGTAGGTGTTTCCAAATGTTTTTAATTTTAGTATGAGGCAAGTGTTTTCCCATCAAAAGACCACGTTCTCACAGCTTGGAAAACAGCTTTGGTAACTCCTGCTTCCTAGAAAGTGGAATGAAATTGGGCATGAAATTTCTGTAAGATGTAAAGAGCTTTGAACAAGAAAAGCCTCTTCAAGAATAAACAGTTTACTGTGTTTAATCAAATGAAAAATGTGATTCTTGGGGAAGAGGGACTTTTTAGCTGCCCCTTCCATTGAAGGTAAAAAAACATTAAAAATGCATTTGCCACTGATAGGTTGAATTCATTTTAGCTGGCATAAATGGGACAGATGAGCTATTCAAATGTCTGATGAGTACTATATAGTAAAATATTTATCACCTTCTCATGGTCACTGCATGAGAAGCCAATAATTTGTTTTCTCTGAGCACTGGTATTTCGTGGTACTTGTAATAAATTATACATTGCAAGCTCCCATCCTTCACCTTCTTTCTATTTACCTATCTAGTCTGAGATCTCATTCATCAGCGTGTAGCTGGGTTGGGGACAAAAGTGAGGCTATAAATTCATGTATTCTAAAGAATCATGGAATTTATAATGCATAATGGAAGGGGGCAACATGGCTGGAGTGTGTCTACTGGGAACAGGTGACATTTGGAGCTGTAAAGTGGGAATTCAGAGAAATTTTTAGAAATATGTATAATACATGCATATATAAAAATATAATATGGAAATATATAAATACAAAAACATATCAATATATATTAAAATTATATATATATGAAGGTGTTAGCTTTGGTTGATTTGGATTTAGGATCCAAACACCTCTAAACAATCAAAACTGTCCAGATGTTGGCCAATTACCAAGCTCAAGCTGATGCCACAGATTTAATTCTTCTCATGACTGTCAAATTCTCTACAGCAACTTTCCATGTCAGAGATGTAAAAACCTTTTATTTGCTTTGCATTAATGCAGAGTATTTAAAGAAGGTAATATTGGGATGAAAAAAGTATTCCCAAATGATAGTCATTGTAGCATTTAGACACAAAATCTTCAATGTTAAAGGGGAGGTTTTATCTCAAAAATTGAAAACTTGACCCTGGGATTGCTTCAAAATATGAAGAAAATTAGCACCTTTAGTTCTCAAACTTTTTTTTTTTTCCCAGTGTGGAAGGGAAATAGAATTCTTGCTTTGCATTGGCAGATTTTAGCCAAGGTCTCCTGGTTATAATTCTTGAGAACTCCTTCTGGAGACATTCAGATGGAACTGTGCTGCTGTACAGGAGAGTGATGAGGTCTGATGTAATAGAAGGCAGAAATTTTTGCCTTTTATTCTTGCTGCTTCCAATCAGAAATCGTTTGACCTCAGCACAGAGATAAGACCACCACTTGCCTCACTTATTCAGGAAACTAAATCAGTCAGTGTTGAGGAGGATAGCAAAGTTCATTATTCACTGCTCAAAAAGTCTTTAGAAATCTATCATTTCTGCAAAGTCTATAAGCCTGTAAATTAATTTCTCATGACAAAATCATTTAAAATGCACAGCCTAAAGGATTTTTAAATGACCTTCTACGAGGATGATACAGGGAAAATAAACCAAGTGCCTTTCTCAATCAATCCAGTTCAAGTCCTGTGTACATTTTGGTCATACAGACCCAGGGTCAGGTACAGTTTTGGGGGGGTTGTATTGCCTGAGGACATGTGAGATTTGATTCACATTTTGTGTTATTGGGAAGTTTTGGCATCAAAATTCCTGTGCTTCAGAACTTGGTGTTCCAGTTCAGTAAACTCTTTGAGGGATTAAGATTGCAGATCTTGGAAAGCCACACTTAAAGTTTAAAATTCCTAAAAATTTGAAGGCACATTTGGGTTACCAATCCAAACATTTTATATGTTGACAGGACTAACTTTAAGTTTCTTTTTTTTTTTAATGTTTTTCTTCCCAGGAATAATTTCCAGCATTTTCACTGAATGAAGGTTTGGTTCCTTTTTGAAAACACTGTTGTAAACACAAAAAACCAAGAAATGTTCCTCATAGCTATACAGGAGGATTTATCATCATGCCATTTTCATTGTGTAGAAAGAGTTCCACTAAGATTTTTGGAATTAAATCTATTATGAAGCGAGCAAAGGAAAGGAATGACTAAAGTAAAATCTGTTATCAGGATCCCTGTGTACTGAGTAAACACAGAGACAGCATGTGTGTTTTTTGCATATTTTATTAATACTTAAATTAGAATTACTTTAATAACTTTCATGGAGTTAGTGGAATAATTTGTTGCAAAGAAATTACCCAGTAAAATACACTTTTCCCTTTAATTGCTTTTGTTTGCATATGCGTTTGCAGATACATACATATAGGCATAACTGCTAAATTTGTTTGTTATCTCTATAGATAAATTATTCTATCATCAGATTTTAGCCCAGCCATGTCTGCAGTTCAGGGAAGGATGGGATTAAAGAGAAAAGAGTAGCTCCACTGGCACTGACTTTCAGTGCTGACTTGTCCATTCTGATTTCAAACCCATTCCCTTTTTCCATTCTCCCACTGCTTTCATAATCAGCTCCTTAGAACTTCTGCCTGAATTGCAGTTTGGGGGGTTCTGTTATTTTCAGGTGAATAGTAAATTATGAGTGATGGCTAATCAGTTCTTGGAAAATTTATGGAGGTAATGATGAAAATTTTTGAACACTCATGTTGAGCTCAACTAAAATGTTAGTTTTACTTCACACAACAATGTGCTCAAGAACCATTGTTGCAGTTGTGCAGTTTTGTTTTTATTTCTCTTGTTATACATGGAATAATTAATTTAATAATAGTAAATTCTGTAAATGAAAATAATATATCCTAAATTAATAACTAAGTTTTGAAACTTCAGTCTTTTAACATACTGCAAAAGTTTAACATGGAATTTAAATCCTATAAATTGCTGTTTCTTTTCTTAGTCTGGATAACAGAAGTTAGTTTAAAATACAACAAAATACAAGTTGTCAGCTTGGCCTTGGTCTTGACATCAAAAGGTATTAAAATGTTTCTAAGAAAAGAGATGAGAACTAAAGCATTATCTTAATCAGTTTTAAATCTTGACAAAAAGTAGGGGATATAAACTGGAATTTGAAAAATAAAGCCAGACGTTTGCATATAGAAAGGTATCAATATAAAATAAAGGTCTTTACTCATCCAGTAAATATAGAAAGAAGTAAGCCTGGAAAGATTACTTGTTAAATTATTTTCTATAAACTATTCTGTTACAAGCCAAGGACAATATTTGTAAGACTATTTTTAAAACTTTGTGGGCTGTGTGTTTATGTAAAAAGAACCTTAATTTCTTGATGGAATTCTGACTTCAATTTGTATATCTACGCACCTGTGTACTCCTTTTTTGTTCTTGCACACTATTTAAAATACATATTGCACTATTAAGTAGTGCAGTCCCTTCCTGTTTCCTAAGAGCAGGTTTGCTGGCAGAGGGAGGCTCTGAGGGAATTCCCTCCTGCAGTTGGAGTCACTCTGTGCAGCCAAGGCTTTGATTTATTGCAGTGACCACTGAGCTGCCATCCCCCTCCCTAAAACACATCCTCAGGACTGTGCAGTGCTGACAGATTTCAGTGAGGAATTTCCACAGCGCTCACTCTGCTCCACAAACACCTGCCCAGGTGAAATCTGTATTTCAGCAGAGCCCCCTCTCAGGAAGGGCAGCAGCTCTCCTCAAGCACAGCCTGGCAGATTTTCCTTTTTCACTCTGGGTGCAGTGATGGAAGAGCCTTGCAGTGTGTTGTGCAGTTGTGCTGATAAATTATTTAATGGCAGAAAGGAGCTGACTACTTGAACTTTCCTCTTGACCTAAGCTGAAATACCAGCCTGGGTGAATTTGTGTGTAAGGCCATGTAAACTGAACTTCTTATCTTATATGCAAAGCCAGGATTTCCTAATGCTTGTCACTGTGCTAGGGAGGCTTTCTGATCCCTTGCAAATATTTGTGCTTGTTTCTGCTGCTGCAGAAGTTCCAATATCCGTGTGTTCTGCAAATCCATAGCTCTTGTGGGAGCTGGGGGTGAAGTTGTTAACAGCTTGGCAAATGTGAAATTACTCAGAGTATGCTACAAATAGTAGAGGATGTGATGATACCTGCAGCAATAAAGGCTGAGTGCAGACACGAGCAAAGACACATAGGAGGGAGGCTGATTTTCAAAATATATTTCTAATTACTTGGATATTTTGCACATATAGATAGGAAGGCTCTTCTGATGATTGGCTTGTGTGTGGTTGGACAGATATTACTTATTCCTGCTTTCGGGGGGGGACAGTGTGCTGCCACAAAGCAGCAAAAGGAAAGGTGCTCCTGCCCAAATGCAGTAAAGGTTGGCTGTTAATGAATCAGCCCATTGTAATTTTGGTAATATAAATGTCTAAACACCAACCCTCACTATTTTAAGTGATTGTGAAACTTCAGAAAGAGCAACAGGAAGCCAAAGCACTCACTCATATGTCAGGGGAACTGTCATTTTCAGGAGTACAGCAGAGGGAGTAAGTAAAATATGAGACTGTGGCTTTGTGGGATGTCACCCATGTGCTGGTTCAACAATTTTATACAAAAAGCGGTTTTAATTAAAAATTGTCTTCCTGTTTTTCTGAAAAGATTACTGCTATGGTAGAATTAGTATTAAACTGTTCTAGGTATAAATTATTACCTCTATTATTATTCTGATGTTTAAAAATTGCCAGACTGTTTTCTATCTGGGTTTTTAATGTCCCTTACTAGCAAGTGTATGTGATTAATGCTAAAATTTACTTAGGGATGAACTCATCCAGCCAGTCATTTCCAGGAGCAGTTATTATCATGTTTTTTGTATTGAAAACATATTAAAACTCTAAGAGTTCAGAAGCATAAAGCAGGCACAAAGCAAAGCCTATTATGGTACTGTTTACCAACAGATTTATAATTAAAAAATAAATTAAGCATGAAATTGAACACTTTTCATTTTCTGCCAAAATGGTATGAAATATTTGATGTTAGTTTACAGATTATTCTGGAATAGCTTTGAAAGTGAATAATTGTGAAGGCTGTCATGGTATTTTAGTGGAACCTAAACATATCTCTGTTAAAGCACCTGTGTCCTTTTTCCTGCAGATAATCAGAATGCCCCAGGAAGGGGGAGAGGCTATTCCAGAACCCAGTCTTCCAATCAGAATACTGACAATGCATAAAACAATTAATTTCATAAGAAATATAGAATGCCAATATTCTCTGCCTCATAAATATCTGAAATTATAACAGCAATACAAAATTATGGAATACCTTTGAGTTGTTTGGAGGGGTTTTTATTTAGTGGGAAAGCCACATCTGAATGCCTGTAGTTCTGTGTGCCTACAATTCTGATTGAGTTCTGGACCTTGAGGAGAACAGTTTACCAAACCTGGCCATTAAACTTTGCATAAGCCAAATGTCCTGCCTGAGCAGAGCAATTTCTGGATCTCTGTTTCTCAGCATCCTCTTCCTGCCCTTCAACAGTTGCTTTATTTTTATCTTTTCACCTTTGAGAAGAGCTTTAATGAAATCCTTTCTAAGGCTGATCCTTGGCGGCTGATCCTTCAGAATTTGGTTTGTTAATTTGGGTTAAAAACCCTCAGTACCAGTGGTTGGAGACTTGGAGGAGACCTTTCCACTCTCTCAGGCTGTAGCACCCCTCCCAAAGCTGGGATCACAAACACTTCTCCTGTGTTCATGGCTGTTGTGTGAATTCTCCATCCCCAGAACCAGCAGGGATCTCCACCCAACTCCCACCCAGTGTAACTGCTCTGTGCATCCACCAGTAACCAGCACCCCACTGCCCTCAGGAGCTCCTCCAGCTCAGATTCCTCCCTTCCCAAGGGTGGGATGCTCCCTGTTGTAAGCAGCAGGGTCATTTTTATGTGATTAATGCCCAAGCTGGTTTCAATGAAGGGGATGCAGGAAGGGCGAGGGTCTTGGTGTGAGTTTGGTTCCTGTAAATCATCACCCATGGGCTGCAATTTGAAGAACTTCTTATTTTTCAACAAAACTAACACGTATGTTTCACACAGAGGAAGTCTGGCTGTTTTCCCTCTTTCTGCCATCTCCTGATTTTTCATTTTCCAGCACTCATTCCAATTCAGGAAGATAATGAATATTCAAGATTTCATCTCCTGTTAAGCAGTAGGACTTAAAAAACCTAAATGGTGTTTGTTTGGCTTTTTTTTTCCTCAACAGTTTCAAAAATGCATTAAATGTCCTCAGTTTTCTTAAGAAGAAATCTTTTCCAGAAGTTAGGCTACACCCCCTGAGGATGTTGCTCAGCATTTACTCCTGCAATCTCCTGGCAAATGCTTTGTTCAGGGGCATTTTCCCTGTGTAAGTGTCTGAGTGTTCACCTCCAGAACTGGTGGAGATTTTCAAATCTGGTGTTTTGAATGCTGGTGGGTGACACCAGCATTGCCCAGCTCAGTGTGAGCTGTTGGGGCAGGCTGACCCTGCTTGCCAAAGGCTCCTTGGGCACCTCTGGGAAGATGTGCTCCTCTCCTCTGTGCTCCTTCCAGCTCTCTGCTCTAAGAAATTTAGCACTAGCAGGACTTGCTGCAGCCCTTACTAACGCTGTGCCTTTTTGTCCTTTTTCCTCGGGTTCTACTGTTCGTTTTTATTCTTTTTTTTTTCACTTTGATTGCAAGATCCTTGGCCTGGGAGTCTTTGTGCTGTGCTTGCCTGACACAACGGGGTCAGCTCCATTCCAGCCTTGTGGTGACTCAGCTGCAGCCAGGCTGTGGTTAAATCAGATAATGGAACAGCTCTCTGTGCTCTTCCTTGGACTCTCTGGGATTTAGTTATCTCCTTGTCAGGATTATTTAAGTTGGACTGGCCAGTTGTTGGAGCTTAGCAACTTCTTTTGTTAAATGTAGATTTACAGCGAGGATTCATTGCCATAGCTGTCTCCCACAGAGATAGAACAGAAGGTTGTAAATCAAGCAGATTTTAGTGTAAATTATTCAGAGTTTTTTTTTCTCTTCATTGTGTAAGATTCCCTGCAGAATATCACGACCCAATGAGGTACAGCTGATTATTTCTTGAGGTCCAAAACTATACGTAGCTCACATGTATTATATATGTTCCTTTAAAATGAAATGAGAAGGAACATGTTGGACTCGGTCCTCTCTCTGAGGAGAGGTGCATTAATGAATGATTAGCATGCAGTGGAAGCCTCATTGCTGAGCTAATAAAATCCAAATATTTTGAGAACTAAGAATATAATACAGCTTGATGGCTCTGCATCATTGTCAGTTTTTAGCGGGTTTAGAACTGTAAAACTTTACATGTGAGTAGTTGCTGGTTTCATAATTGAAATACTGACACTGACTTATACACAAAAACGTTTCTAGGCTCTATCTTGGTTTTTCTGAAGGTGAGGCTTGACTGGGAGTCACAGAAGGTCTGGTGCTTTGTTTGCATCTAAATTTCTAAAGTGCTGTTGGCTGTAATTACTGAGTAGAAAGAAGAGGCTGTTTAAGAGTCATTGCTTCTTAGGCAGGAAAATATCTGTGTGGCTGAAAACTAAACACAGCAGTTCACAATTATTTGACTGCAAGGTTTTTAGAAGATCAGAGTGACAAAAAAGAGTAAAGAATGTGCTAAACAAAGATAGAAGTTGCTGCAATGTTCTGGGTGTAAAATGGAATTTCAAGTTGCATTTAAAAATATTCTATCTACCTCTTTTAGCAAGAAGAAAAAGCTTTCTGTGGTAATATTTTAGAATATTATTATTTGATTATGAAACATATATGTAGTTCTTCCAATTTGTCCTTCAGACAACTAAATTTGAAGTTGGATGCTCAGCAGTATTCAAGAACACAACTTAGAATGCATGCAGCAGAATTGTCTTGTCTGGTTCTTTGTCTGAGGCAAACCCTTTCACCCCAGAAATACTGAATTTTAGCTGCAGGGGGAAAGGGTCAGGATTGGCATTGGGGTTTAAAAAGTGGAAATTTGCTAAGAGGCAGTGAGGAGGTTTCTGGTGCTGGTTTTTCCTTCCAGCATTCAGCAGAAGAGGCTGCACTGAGTGGCTCTCAGCACTGAATGTGTCCATCCCTAACGTCAGTCTTGGAGGAGAGAAAAGGCAAGGTGGAAAGATCCTTCCTGTGTACAAAGGGAAGGGTAAAAGGAGTCTTTCAGCACATGGCAGAAATCCTGCTGGAAGCTGCAGGCACAAAAATAAAATGTAGTTCCAGGTGGGAGAGGCAAGAAGAGCCACCAGACCTCACTTATCTGAAAAGCACAAGCAGAGATCCCCTTGGCTGAGGTGGGCTCCAGGTGTTGCAGCAGTGTGAAGTTTTATTTTGCAGGTCACTGGGGCAGCCTTTATTCCCTGTCCTGCTGCCTCAGCCATCTCTGTCCCCTTCCCCTCCTCTCACTCCTCTTTTCACTGCTGTGCTTTTCAATCAGTTCTTTTATTTTTTCCCCTGGCCTTTCCAACTCCAGTGCTGCTGAAAGGTTCTCCTCCCTTGATATTCCTGCTCCCCATGGCCTTGGTGTGTATTTCATGTTATTTAGTCACCTCTATCCATGTTGCAGTGAGCTGCTCAGCTGTTCTTCAGATGACTTTGTTTCTGCTTCCTGGGACGTGCAATGAGTGTAGTTGGGTGCAGAATTTTAACTCAAAAATAGAACTATGAATCAATTAAGGAAGAGAAATTACAAAGTGGGAATCTCTGCCTCCATACTAATTAAACCTATGGAAAAGAGCCATATTTCAATCTGTAGCTACATTAAAAAAATATTTTTTATTTCCTTCTCCCAGGGTTCTTATTGCTTTCTCTGACAAGAGGAGCACACATTCTGCTGCTGTGTGGCAGTTAATTCTCCAGGTTGGTTTTTCACAACCATTAACATAAATGGTGTGTTTACAGTTGGATTATTCCTTCAATTTGTGTTTCAGGTGGGGAGCTCCAAGTCATCTCTTAGGAAGGAGATTGGGACTCTCTGCCAGAAGGTGGGGGAAACATAAAAGTGCTTTGCTTGAAAAATGAAACTTAAATTTCTCATTTAAAAGCCAAAGAAGAACATGGAAGTAAAATAGTGATATTGAAAAATAACAACTGAGCACTTGATTGAGTCAGATGCAAATGTTTTCAATAAACATTTATCCCTTTAAATTATTTATTTCTTATTTTAGTCCACATGTATGCTTTTGGGGATAGAGTGTTGAGCTAAATCATTTTAAACACAATTGCAAAGAGGGGAGCTGGATGTTTCCTTAGTGAATGTGTGTGTGCTGCTGTTGCTGTGATTATGGGCACGGTGTGACTGGAATGGGAGTTCCTCCTCCTCCTCCTCCTCCTCCTCCTCCCCAGACCTGCAGCCTCAACTTCTTTCCCATTGTATTCAAGTCACCTGTTTTTTCCTGTTAAGAATGCAAAGTGTTAGCTGAAATCAGGAATGTATGAAAAGCAGCCACCTAGCATGATTTTAATAATTCTGTAGCATTTATTACATTCTCTGTTGAATCACTTCTTGATATTGATGGCGTAATTTAAAGTGACAGAAAGGAAGGAACATGACCTTTAATGTCATGACATGAGTTGTCACAAAAAAGGAAGGATGAGCTTAATGCAGCCAAATGGCTTCCCAGGAAGTCTTGATACATAATAAACTGAGATTTATCTTTGGCTGAGATTACACAGCTCAAGCTGTGATTTTTCTTTTAGATGAAACAAACTGACTGAAGAGAAGATGAAAATATTGTTCTAATTTTGATCTTCATATTGCATTACAGCAAATTAATTCTGGTTTATAACTGGGAACATGTAAAACATGGTAGCTTGAAACGGAGAAGAGCTACATATAGTGATTGCTAAGGTGTTTTCCAGAACAGAATCCAATGTTCCTAAATAAAAAAGGGGTTGTATTGCTCTATAAGCTTTGTCATTAGGCACAAATGTGCAATCAGCTGTCTAGAGGCATCACATTTCCCTTCTGCTGCTTAGAGTCCTCTTGTACTGATCAGTTTTTGTAGTAAATCCCAGAAGAAGGAGCACAGATGTTTTCAGATGTTGTCACCAGTGGTGTCCAGTTGGTTTATAACTTCAGCAGTGAGGTGTCATCATTTATCATTTAAGGTGGGTGGCTTATGAGGTTTTTTTGGATGAGGAAAAAGTCAATGCATTTAAAAAATAATTACATTCTATTTGCAGATATAAAAATCCCTTGGGATTTGCTTCCAAAATATGTCTCCTATTTTTAATCAAGGTTGCATAGAAAGTCAGCATAATAGGTTGGGAAGAGAACATAGATTCTTCCAGAGGAGATCGTATGGCAGCATCCTAAAAACTTGTTTCCGAAAGAAGATTGTGTTGAATTAACTTTAAAATGTTATCCCTCTTGATCCTCTGTTTTAGCTTAGTTTAATTCAGGCTGCTGCAGCACTGGGTTCATGTGGAATTCAGAGAACAACAGGGAAAGGTATCAGCAGGGCATTGCACCAACACTGTATCTCTGCTGTTGTTGAATTTTGGCCTGGGTGTCATCACCTCTGACGTTGTTGAATTTTGGCCTGGGTGTCACTTGTCTCAGCCTGGGACAGTCACATCTGAGCCTCTGCTGGTGTTTTCTGGATGTCAGTGTGCTCTGTGCTGGAGTTAAACCAGAGTGCATCACAGGCAGAGCCTCCTTCAGGTTTGTCATGTGAATGTGCTTCTGGAGTTAGCTAAGCCTCAAGGATTTTTGGAATTACTTGGTCAGCAGGTTTTTTGTCACAGTCTAGAAGGCCAGTTTAATTGTTGGGTTTCCTTTGATGTGAGCAGATTTCAGCAGAGGCCCCTGAGCTGCTCCTGGGGGCTCACAGGGTGGGCAGCCTGGCCCCTGCTCTCTGTCCTGCTGGCACTTCAGGGAATTCATTAACCAGCAATTCCTGCAGCCTAACTGGGTAACAAATGGAGTCCATTTCAGCCTGACAAACTCTGGACAGACCCATGATCTGCTCCAGATCAGCCCCAGTGCTGTATCAAAATGGTAAATCAAATAGCGCTGTGAGAATTCATGAAAATTGTAATTATTGTAGTGGATAAACTGCCAAAAATATGTACAGGGGGCAGGGGACATCCCTGATCTGGACTGAGAGCGTGTGAAACACAGGCTGAAGTTTAATTTTCTGTGAACCTCATTTATAAAAGAGTAGTATCCATTTTGCCATGCACTGTTCCCTAAAGAACAGTAACACAGGGAATACTGAGGCATCCATCTAAGTAGAATTCTTTACTAATTACTGGTTTTCTTTTCATTAAAAAATCCATTAAGAATAAAATGTAAAATATCTTTATGGATGCACAGTTACCAAAAGCAAGTGCAAATAACAAAAATCTTCCAGGAAAATGCTGTTTAAAAATAAAATACAGTGTTCTTAGTATTAGAACTTAGGCAAAGTAATTATTTGGGGATTTTAAGATAATTTCTAATTTAAACATTGCAGGATATTAATAAAATTTTTCAGTTTATCAAGTACTGAATAACTATTATAAATTAGAATGTGAATATAACTACTACCTATGTAAAAATAATAGTGCAGAAGAATTAAAAAGATGGCTTGAGGCAGCAAGCAGTGCTTCTAAATGACTCTGTGAAGCTTCTGGACCACAGTCCAAGAGCTTGAACTCAGTTTGAAAGCATTTTTGCTGCAGTAAGTGTGATTCCTTCTGTGAGTACCATGGTTTCAAAAGGCACTGGTGACTGAAAATCAGAAGAACTAAAATATATGGCTTTGTTTCAATAGTTTGTTACCTGCCATAGAAAATCATCCATCACACAGGACCACAGGTCTTGAAATAGTCCCAGAATCAATTCATCCATCAATAGATTCACACCACAGCCCCTTATTTCAGGATGATCCATCATTTCCTTAAGCAGGTTAGTGTTTTTTGAGGAGTTTATCCTATCAGATGGCCTTTTTTTTTATTTTAATCCAATTATACCAGCACATTGATGAGAGAAGTAAATTGCCAGCTGAAATCCTGGCTAGTGTGTGTGTGCTTCAGGAGCATGGCTGGATGCTGCTTGGATTTCTATATCATTTTAAGAGCAGTGCCAAGAGCTAATGACTGTGATTTGATCCTGCATTAGCAGGGCCCTCGTTATTGAAAGGATTCATCATGCATAGAAATTATTTGTGCTCTAGCTGGAGGCCATATTCTGTGCTCTCAGCACTCAGTGTGGAACATGCTGTCTTCATTTCTACTCACTTACCCGTGAAACAAATGACAGAAGGGAAGGGACAACTGCAGCCTATTTGTCATCTTCCCTCTGTGCCTCCTCTCCCCCAGGATCAATAGAAGAAAGGAAGGAATAAAGAACAACCCTGCTAAATGCAAAACTAATGAAAAAGTGCCAAGTGTGAAGTGACCTTTTTGGTGGTCTGTTTTTAAAAAAGGCCCAAGCCACAAAGGCAGAGCAGTTTAACATCACTCTGCTTTCCAGGCCTGTTGTGAATCTGTTAGCACTGGCTATTAACAAGGGAATTCTAGCTCTGCTTCTGACAGCTGAGAAATCCTAGCAAAGTTCCAATATCCTCCTGCTGTTTGAGGGGTAAAGCTTCCCATGAGAGGGCAGCTTCCCCTGGCACATCCCTGCTCACCTTAAAGGGAATTCCCTCAGCCTCACAGACTGAGCCAAGGGCATCCCCTCTGCAGGGGCAGGGTGAGGAGCTCCTGCCACAGAAAAGCACCAGCACAGCCTGGCCATGGCACCATGGCAGCTGAGGGACACATCAGGGGTGGGCATGGCTTGGAAACCTCCACTACTGGCAGCGCACTTTCTGTGGATCCTAGGAAAAATGAGAGATGAAATTTTAATATTTGTTTCCTCCAGGAGACATTTAAAAGTCTCCTGCAAAACCCAATTCATAAGGAAATAGTGTACTCAGAGTACAGGTATCAACAGTTTCTCATTTATTTTTAGTGATGTGAAATAAGCTAGGAGCAAGCACATGTGTATTTAAATGTAGCAAAGTTCCATTTAAGCAAGCTAAATTAAGCTGAGGTGTCAGCAAAGCTTCTCTAGACTGGATGAAATAGCAGGTTAAGTAAGTAAACTTAATAAAAAATTGGCACCTTTTAAGTGGAGATGAAAAGTGACTCCATTAAGTCACCCAATAATTCATCATACCCTTGCATATCTGCATTGTACTGCTATTGCAATATTTGTTGTTGGAATTTAAAAAATTAAATTCTTAGACTTTAGAAAGGTCTATAATCTTTTCCTTCCTTTAAATTAACCCCCACAAGGTAACAGAAACACACATTCTACAGTAATTCAGCAACAGAACGCATTCAGCTTCTGTGTGTGAAGAGTTTTAAGTGTGGCAATTGCTGGTAGTACTTGGTGATTTTTAACACTTACTTCTGAATATCAGGAGAGTTTCTGTTTCAATTTAATTGACAGGCGAGCTTGTGTTTTAATTGAATCCAGTCATTCATGACTAGAAAATAAATGTCTTTGTGATAAGGCAAGATTGATAAGAAAACAGGAG
Source organism: Geospiza fortis (assembly GCF_000277835.1). Lineage (NCBI taxonomy): Eukaryota > Metazoa > Chordata > Aves > Passeriformes > Thraupidae > Geospiza > Geospiza fortis. Next base: position 821,947 of record NW_005054356.1, on the reverse strand, counting down.
CTTTAGTCCACTGTGTATATCATGCATAAGGAAGATCTACATTTTTTATATAGTGTGTCTCCAAGTGACTTGGTGCCATTTCTCCCATTCTCATTTTCTGTCTAATTACTTCCATACGTTGAGTTTTGAAAAACTTTCCCTTAATCAAGCCCATATTTATGCTTATTATTTGTTCTTGCTTTCAGTAAGTTCACTTATTGCCAAAGCAAGCCCTTGCTCTCATCCCCTACCATGAGTAATTAGTTCTATCCAACTAAATCTTGTTACCACTTCATCACCATTTGTTTTGTCCCTTAGAAATGTTTAGGTTCAAGCTTTCCCCTTGCTCCAGAAGCCACACTTCTCTGGAGAGCTCTCTATTACACACTATATATTCTCTGGGCCCTGAAATTTCTGCTTTGAGCCTCAAAATAATATCTGAGATCCCAAAAAAGGAATAATGTTGGAAGAAAGTGGATTTGAACATTGCCATTTGGCACCCATGGTAGACCATGGGTGTTGTTTGTGCTTTTGGGGTTGTCCTCTATGTGCAGGAAAGACATTCATCACAAATCAGATCTGACAGTGCAGCAAGAAATGAGAGATTTTGGAGGTGGTGCTGTTGTTTTCATGTTTCAGGTGCTTTGTACTGAACTGTAGTTATAAAAATCCAGTCTTTTCTCCCTAAATCTTGCATTCTCAGGAGAAGAAAAAGACCACAGCTGCTTATGAAGGAGCTTGAATAGCCCAGGAGACAGTATTTCTTAAGATGTAGAGCAGGAGTGTCGATCCTGAGCTGTCCAATTCAAGCTGTCACTGTTTTTGTGGCTCCATTATAGCACTGGAGATTAAGGAGGGCTGTAAAGGGAACAAGCAGTGCCTTTGCAGATGTTTTCCAATCCTTCTGTTTAGGTGAGCAGCATGGGAGGAAACAAAAGCTTTTCTAAAAGTTTAATATTAGAGCCATGAAGGGTTTGCTGAAGCTTACCTGGGACTGGCAAAGCCTGCAAGGTGTGATGTATCAGCACTGCTCTTTCCACACCAGCCTAATTTTTGATGAAAAGTCATGTCTTTCTTGCCACTTAGCTAAAAATCACTTTATCTAAATACATATCTGAGAATAGCTTGTTACATCTCAAATTTGTGGTTTTTTTATGTCTGTGTATATCTTTTCTAGCTGATTTTATTTCCTTGATTCTGTGCAGAGCTGAACTTCAGGGGAAAGAAGCATTTCTAAGTTAGCATCCATGATTTCTTCAACTTTGAACTGAAGTACTTGCTTGCCCCATTAAGCAAAGCTCCATGGAATTTGCATTTATTCAGTAACTTGTTAAATAGGGACATGTTTTGCTGGAGGGGCTTAAGAGCTTCCCTTTCTAGAGGAGCAAAAGGACATTATCATCAGTAGGTTCTTTTTGCATCTTGTGAAAAATGAAAGATGCTGCTCAGAAGGGAAGGAGAGAGACTGACGTTTAAAGGATAAATCTATTTATGGAGGCACTTTTCACAAGCCAAATCTGCAAGCACTAGCACACAAACTCCTCCTGGGGATGGTCTAGAAATGGTATCAGGGATGTAAAAGAACACAGCCAGAAATGCTGGGTATTTGTTAAAACACACCCATTTCTATTGCAGCTCCTTCTCTTCTCACAATAATTGTGATCAGAAATTGGAGGGTGAGTGAATATCCCAGTATTGTTGTTCTCCTGTTCACAAAGATTAAGCCAGAGATTCACCATGAATCCAGCAAGAAAATGGAATAAAGTGTCAAGGCAGGAGGAAGTAAGAGGTAAGCAATGCTGAAACACCACACCATCCCTAAAATCCACCAAACACAAATTTGCCCAAATTTTCTCTTCCAATCTCTGGCCTCTTGGGTTATTGAGTACAAAAACTTTACAGAAAAAGCAACCTTACACTGTATATTACTATAGCACCAGGGTATTGTGAGTATTCAATTTCTGTTAGGAATTTTGGGGGTTTTTGTGTTAAATACAGCAAATGATGTGTTATTTGAATGTTGATAATTGCCATTACATCCTGCTGCTGAACTCAGAACATTTGAGGACAATGTCACGAGGTTTTCTCTGTAAAAAATAAATGAAAAATGCTTGGTAAGTCAGAGGAGCAGCCCAGCTCCTCTTGAGCTGTTTGGTGTGGGCATCTCCTAGAGCTGCACAACAAAAGGAGCTGTTTCCATGTTCCTTTAACAGAATTATGGCCTGAAGGTGCCATAAATCCTGCTGCTCCAGATGTGAGCCTGGTTAGGCAGTAAAGTCAGCCAAATGGAAGTGCACCTCCTCCCCATGCAAAGCAGTGTCCTCTTGTAAGTCATTAAAGGATTTGTGATTTATCATCTGTTTATACAAGCATTTATTGGGCCTTTCAAAAAGAATTATAATGGGGATGCTTGGAGCAGATTGATTTACATGGCACCACGAGTCTTGCAATGCCACAAGCTGTTGTTCATTTCTCTGCTGTAATTCTTTGGATTTAAAGTTCTTGAAGTCAATTTTAGTGCTCCTGAGTCCTGGAAGAGAGAGGAACACCCAGTGCAAATCCTAGAAATCCTAGTCCATGATGGAATCTGGAAACCCTGAAAATTAAGGTCACTCTAGGTTTAATAACAACCTGTCTATGAGATGACCCAGACCCTTCAAAAATATAAATATTTTTATTGACAGAAATTCCTCTCAGATCCACTTGGGGCCAGATTCACATTGTACCAGTTGTTTTCAGATGTTGTGAGGGACTTTGCTACAAGAAAGATGTACATGGAAATTAAGTGCTGGTTATCTAAATGAAAGGCCAGCTATCTTGAGGCCCTGGTAAACACCCTCCATATTTCAAGTGCTGGTTTATTGTTCCAAACTGGAGCTGATGCAGTGCTGTGAGCAGAGGGGGGATTGCAGCACAAGCAGGAGCCCTGGGACAGCTTTTATCTGGCAGCTCTGGAAGTGCTGGGACAGCCTGGATTTCAGAGTGGGCTGTCCAGGGGTGTCAGTGAGGCATCCTGGACATGAACTGAGAGAAAAAGCAATGAGTGAGGTCTGTGCTGCTGCAGTTCCATTGATTTCTGGCACTCTAGGTATATTAAAGATAATTCAGATATGGCTATCTCTGTGGCATTCTCTGCTTGTGTAGCAGCACACCAGATCCTAAATAGAATGGTAGCTTGTCATATGGAGATAATGGTTATTATTCAGCATATCTCCTCTATAAAGATATTCAGGCAGTGTCTCTCCCCTTATGAGATATTCATCTAATTCTTTCCTGAGGCTGTGAGTCATAGAACATCAGATTTGGGTTTAAAATTCAGAACCAACTGTGCTAATATCATATAGTGTCTTTCTGGCAAACACTGCAAATTCTCAGAGCACACATCTGCAATTCTAAACGTGCTGGAGACTTGGGTTACAAAGTTGAGTTTAGAAGGAAGCTGCCAATATCCACAAAAAAGAGAGTTCCTGCATCACAGGAGCCATCAGCCAGTTCCTGAGTGGTTGCCAGTCCTGCCTGAAGGTGGCTTAAAAAGCCTTCATGCTCATCTTACCTGAAAAGGCAGCGTTGTTTTTCAGTTATATTCCAACAAATCTCAAAACAAGATTCTCTCCAAAGCCCTCATCCCACCAGGGCATCACGAAGATTTTACATGACACGTTTCACCAGATGTAATCTCTGTGGTAAAAATTAATCCTCCTTGATTAGATGTTTGTGTTCTGCTCCAGAGCTGCTCAGATGAAGTATCTAGGGAAGATACTCAAAAATTAATGATCCACTAGTTTTAGTACTGCAGTTCTCTGTTAAAATTGTATTTATTGAGCACACAGAATAAAAAAGGAGGCAGGAGATGCCCATGTCCCTCATCTGGACAGCAAAATTACAGCACTTGTGTAGACATGGTGGAATTGTAGCAGGTTTTTGGAACTCTGCCCCTGAAGCACCTAGAGAGGCAACAGGTTCACGTCCTTGTTACCTGGGCTGTTGCACTCTGTGAAAATAATTAAATATTCATCAAAGGATGTGTAGGTGGGATCAAAAATATTCTAGGGAAAGCACTGAAAGGATTTTCACCAAATGTGGCACTATTGTGAAACACAATTCAGTGACTGAAAAACAACAATTGAGAGTTAGGCTCCTAATAACCAGGAATTCCAATAAAATGATGCCACGCTGTGGAAGGCTTCAATTTCCTGCTCTGAGCAGAAGGTGAAGGCCATGGCCTGACCCTGCAGCAGCAGTTTGGCTGCTGGAATAACTCTGGCTCTCCAGTGACCTGTGCTGTCCCTACCTCTGGAGCAGGTTGATGTCAGCTGTAATGCGGATCAAGCTGATGCAAATGTGTCTCCATATCCCTGCACATTATATGTATGATGTGCTTAAATTGGGGCTTTGTTCATGCTGCAATTGAAATGAGTGCTTTTTTTCAAGTTCTAATTTTATTGATGCAGAGAAAATACACACAGCTATGTCATAACAACAGGATAACCATATGCCACTCAATCATCTAATTTACATTATGAAAACAGAATCAGGGCTTTCTGAAAACTGTCATTTTGGGATGCCTCAGCACACAGCTAAGTCATTCTTATCACATAGTAAAGTTCCCCAGCCTGGAGTATTTCATCAATGACACTTCAACTGAAGAATTTTGAAAATATGCTGATTTGTTTGAAGGGGAAAAACTTGTTCAAAAATATCTGCAAAAAGAAGGTTTGAGGAAGTTTTAAAATTTGTATTTTAAATACAATTTTTTTTGAGCAGATATATGAAAGGAAGGGTAATTGTCCTCAGAATCTGTTTTATAGATGGGTGGGGCTCGTGAGTGTCTAGAAATATGTAAATATGTGTTTATGCAAATACTTATAGAGATGTTACACCATAGAAAGCATCAAAGTAGGATTATTATGGGATTTTGGTCAAGGTCCACTGACCCATCTCTGGCTTTCTCATATCTAAAACAGCTTCACAATGGATGGACCCATTCCTTGTTTATGTCCAGGGACTGCTTGGTCCTTTATCGGTGCTCTGAGGTGCAATTGGGGTTTGTTCAGCCCATGAAATGAGCAGCTCCTCAGTTGCTGCCTTCCAAGGAGAGTGGGGAGATATTTCCTACCAGCCTGGTTCACTGTAAGACCAAGGAAAAAATCCCTCCTGCTTCCAAACAAACAACAGGCTGCAGATATTTGTTAGTTGTTTGTACTGAATTCCCTTGGACCTGGACCTCACTCAAATCCTGAAACCCCTCATGGGTTTGGCTCCTTTCTGGCTTCCTTTGCTCCAACAGGGACCAGACACTGGGTTACAGAGGTTTTTATGCAAGATTTCAGGTGGGTGGAATGTGTTTCCAGGCTTTTTGGAGATGTTCAAGACTGGAAATGTTGATTTGCCCCTTTATTGCACCTTACAACAACTCAGGATTGTAATTGCACTTCCTGCTAATGAAAATCTGCTCAAGGAAAGTGCTGAACTCATGGCCTGGTTTCCAGGGGCTGGAATCCCCGAGCCAGGGGAAAGTCTTTCAGAAATATTGCTGTAGGGAATGAGTCTGTGTAATGAGAGAGGAAAGGAGGAGTAGCTGCAACAGCACCTTTTATATGGGGCACTCACCTGGCAAGGAGGAGACCTAAATTTAAATGCCAGCTCTGCCTTTGCACCCCTGTGTGATGTCAGGGAGTTGTTTAATTGTTGTGTCTCGCTTTCCCATCAATAAAATGGAGGGAATATCAAGAAAATGGAGGGATTATGCAGTTTACAGGGAGATCTGGAATAGATAAAGACAGAGAACAGTCAGAAACAATGGGAGAAAGGCCCACACAAGGAGGACAAACAGGCATATACATCATCATTATGGATTTTCCCCTCACAGCCCAGTAAGGTGGCTCTTTACATGTATAATCCCCACAGTAAAAATCATCCAAGTGAATTAGATGTTTGTGTGCTGTGCCAAGAAATGCTCCTTATGTGAGAAATCTCTGCCTAAATAAGAATCCTCTGGAGACACTTAAGGTACAAATAAAAAATGGTTATGTCAACTACTGTGTATCTTTTAAGCAAGAGAAATGTTACTTTTTTCACATTGCCTCAGTCTTTCTCCTGATTTAACTGCCAAAAAGTCCTCTGATCACAAGAGTGCTGTTGTATAGCTTGACCTGCTGTGCTGAACCTAAGTACTGCAATATATTTTAAGGTGGAATGAGCTGTGAGCATTTTAAATTAGGTTATGTGCCTTAAGGTGGCAGTTGCTGCTCCCAGGCACAATTAGAGTAATGAAATGAAAGCTGATTTAATGGTTACAATAAAAGAAATAAAATAGAGAGGTTTGGCCAGACCAGTTTTTATTCAAGTTTCTATTAAGAAAGAATGGAACTCATAAAAATAATACCAAGCTGAAAATCATAATGTTTTTTCATATCATGATAAAGATTGGATATGTTCTTGCTGAAAATTTTTTAAAAATAAATTATTCTTAGCTTATAATCAGCAGAAATGTATTTCAGAGAGTGTTCTTCCAGAAGAAGACTGGATTACATTTATCAGAGCTACATTATTTCGAGAGAGTGGGGAAAATATATAGAGAGGCACACCTGGAAATATCTAAATGGACTATTTGTCTATCCAGTCTGCAGTGAGAGGGATTTTCAGTGGCTGATCTGGAGGATGAACACACACAGGAGCTCTCCCAGGGTCTCCTCTCCCCCAGGAGAGGCTCTGTGGCTGCAGCTGTGCATGGAGCACAGCCCAGCAGAGCTGGAGCTGTGTCCTGATTTCCAGCCCGGGTGATTTTTCCAGCCAAATGTTGAATTTGGGAGCTCTGTCAGGCGTGGTGCTGTGGCCCTGGGCACCTGGTGCCACGCTGGAGAGGGATCCCAGGCTGCAGGGATTCCTTTAGCACGGCTCATTGCTGGGGAGATGTTGTGTGAGTGACAGGTGGGGCTCGTCCCTGTGGCTGTCAGGCTCCTGCTGTTGGGGATGATTTCAGTCCTTGTTATCCTGGGACTGGGGCCAGAGGCAGCAGGTGCAGGAAAAGTCTGGAATTCTAATTTATTGCCCTTTACCTTCTGAACATCAGATGTCTTTAGCAAAGAGAGGTGCAGCGGTTTCTTTCATAGTGAGTGCTTTTCAGAAATCAATAAACCTTTACTTACAATATTCTTTGGGAAAATACATAAATACATTCCTGAGAAACATGGATTCTAATAGTGCAGGAAGAGAATGGTGTGCTTTTCATGGAAATCTTTACTTCCTAATCCACCCTTCCCTTGAGAACCACAATGGATCACTTTTCTTTCAACAACAAATTAGGTGGGAGGATAGTTTTGGGAATTAAACACATGCTCACATCTTTCACCAGTTTTGCTAGACAATAAAAAGCAGCCTAGTCAGACCAACTCCCAAACTTTGCTGCTGGCTTTCAGATATTTGTGACAAGGATGGAAATAAATTAAAGCTGGGAGGGGAGATTTGCGTGTATCTTTGTCTATCTAGAAGCTATATTATTGTGGAACTGTAAAGAGAGGGGCTGTTATAAATGAGAAAAAATTTAGTGTAATGCTTAAAACTCTTACTGACATTAGGATTGGGGGGAAATTGAACTGGTTTCCAATATACATGAATTCAAGGGGAGGATATGGGGTTTTCTTCCTATATATTTGTCTATTTTGGTAATGTAAGTTTTCTTGTTGTTTATTTAGACCCAGATATTGCACTAATAATGTCCAGTCAGTATGCCATTAAGAGACAATAATTTGGGTTTTGTGTCACATTTGGCCTGAATTATAACTACCCATGAACAAACTCTAGTTTTAAAGATAATGAAGAAATAAACTACAGGAGCTGCAGAGACTCAAGGAGTCTTTCCTGTGTGACAGAAACAACTTTTAGGACAGAAATTGTGTCCTACAAGCAGGTGACCACAGACCAAGCTGTGTCCCCATGGGGGTTGTTCATGGAGGGGCTCCTTTGTCCTTCAAGAAAAACGGCAGCCACACTGCTTAGCTCAGCAGTCTGAAGTTCATGCAGATAAGACCTTTTCTTGTGCAAAACAATGTCTTTTAAAGTAAAATAATAATTAAAATCCACATTTCCTACAGCGGCAGTGCTAGGAAGTATTACCATTTGTAATTCCAATTCACTGTGGGCCACATTTATCTGCCTTATGCCTATTTTACATTCATCAACATGACAATTAGGTGTTTTAAGCAGCTCAAAACATTCCAGACAACTAAATATTATTTCTTGTGCAGAACACATTAGCCTTAAAATGATTAGTGAAGTCTAAGCTGCAAATTATAACATTTTTTAAAAATCTGCTCCACTCACAGTTGTGATGCTTTTAGGGGAATGATGGGGATCAAACAGAGCAGGGCAGAGCTGCACTGCTGAAGTCAAGATAAACTCAAGCAAAACTCCTGTGGGTCTGTCCAGACAACAGGCACAGAACTGCTTTAGTGTGGAACCATCCAAATATTCCACTGTCAGCCAGATTGGATTCAGCATATTCATACATTTAGACATCTGGCATTTTAATATGACCGAGAGGAGTTGAAATATGTAATATTTTTTACCCTGACATCTCTTTATTTGTATGCACAAATGTAAATATATTTATATTTTACAAGTGATTTCATAAAGAATACCGATGATAGGACTTAGAGTGATCCATAAGTATTGTGCAGATAAAGGATCATTTTGTGTCGTGTTGTGCAAATCCTCTCCTGTGATCTTAACCAACAATGTCACCCATTCATTTCCATTCAGATTATTGCTGCTGAAATGTTACCTTACATTCTTTAATTTATCTTCTCCTCTGGACCAATTTTTAACCATTTTCCCTTTGTAAAGCCATATCCCACTTTTTCTAGGATGTAGAGGTGGTACCTTGACTTCCCCCAAGCCTGACAAGTGCCCCATAGATTACCCCATGCAGAATTTTGGTGCCTTTTCCCCGTTGCCCTTGAGGCTGCCCCTACCCCTGAGTGAAACAAAACCATTTCCCCTTTAGAGCCCTCCCAAGGGAGTCAGGCTGCCAATGTGCTGAGATCTCTGCCTAAAGTGCTGACCAAAGCTGTGCCATGCTTCCCTTGAACTGTCCCTGCTTTTGTCTGCCTGTTGTCTGACATCTCCAGTTATAAACCTTGTCGGTCAAGGACTTTGATTTATTTCCTTTGCGCAGTGTGTTAAGGCCACAGACTGGAAGTGAGACAATTGTTTTTCCACAGTAGTGCAAAACCTGAATGTCTGAGGCAGGGCTAAGCTATGCGGGTCAATACCCTTGAAATCTGTGTTCCCCAGGACCTTAGGTGGAACTCCACAAATAAAGTTTTAACTTAAGAAATGCATTCTGATATGTGAAGAACTCATCTTGCACCCTGTGCAGTTACTGTGACCTCAGCTCTGCTGGCTTTAATGAGAGTTTTTCCAGTATCCCTGGTGAGCTCTGCAGCAGGTCCTCAGCACAAGACCTGTGCTTCTTTTGCCTGGTTTTGGCAATTAAGAGATGATCTGATTTAATTGGCATCATCAGGAGGCAAGGGTTTGTGAGTGCTCCTCCTCAGTCTGCTTTCACACTTCTTGCTGAACTTTGAACAAGCGTTATTGAAAATGTGAGTCATGATAGCACATTAAATATTTAAACCAGTTTAAGATTTAATCCCAATTTATAGTGCAGCTTTGTCTAATTTACTGCATATTACACAATTTCCTTTACAGATAACTTTTAGTGTGTTATATAAATAATAAATCAGTCTCTCGTGATTCTCAATTGTTCTAATATGGTTTTATATTAAACTTACATTTGCCATCATTTAAATGTTGCTAGACCAATTTATTTTATTTTTCCTCCTTTACCTATTCAGATTGCACATCAGTTCTTTAATAATATTATAGGTTCTATGCAGAAAATTACAGCCATTCAAGCATTTGATGTTCTTTGTTATCTTTTCTTTTAAAGCAGGATGGAGACAACCTTGGCAAGCATAGATGACAAAGCAAAAGCCCAGGTTCAGCGGGTCACAGCAGCTCACCCCTGATCAGTGACAGTAATTCTGGTGTCAGTGTGTTCTCTGTTCTGCTCACACAATCAGCTGAGGGATCCTCTTCCTGCTCCTGCTTATGCAGCTCTTTGTGTTTGCTATTGAGAATTTACAGCTAGGGGAGAAACTTTGCCATAGTGTCAAAACTTTGGGGTTTTATAAGTGCCCAGATGAAAATTTAACATTTGTACCTAATTTCATCAGACATTTAAAGGTTTGGTGTGGTACCTGTGACCTGTGGAACTTTATCAACAATGTCTCTTTTTCTCTAGTGGATATTATCAAATGTTTCTTTCAAAGACATGAAGGAATCTGTTTCTAAGGCTATTTCATAAAGGATGAAAAAAATTCCAATGAAGAAAAAGCTTGGAATTATTTAACCAACCTTAATTTCTACATAATACAAACAAGAAAGTAACTATAAGGGAAATAAACACATTAAAGACAGAGTTTGGATGTTGAAAATCATTACTGAATATAACAAAATACATCATCTTTCAGGGAAAAGAAAAAAATCATTAAAACTCTCTTTTCTTCCAAATCAGCTGGGAGAAACTCTGAAAGCAGAAGAAAGAAATAATACATTACACAAAGGGGTTACAGCCAATGGCTATCCTGAGTACAAAATTTGGGACATAAAGGTAGCCAGCAAGAAATAATGATGTGTTTAAGGCTTAACATCTCAACAGCTTTTATTTTCTATTCCCTCTCACTGACAGTATGTACATTAATGTTTTATTTAAAACATTCCTTCAACCCGAGTGTAAATTGGGCAGGGGGGAGATGTTAAATATTGAACAGCACCTACTCTGATAAGCTACTGCTGAAGAAAAGGAGGGTCTGTCAACTTTTACTCTGTTCAGACATTGACAGGAGTGTGACCTGCTCAGAGCACCAAGGCCTCCTGCAGGATTTTTGCCTGACATCCAAATGGAATTGGGACTCAGGGCCATGAAGTTTCTGAACCCCCACTGAACAAAGTCAGAGCAGCTGCTTTCACCTTAAGAAAGGACAGTTTTTAATTTGTAGAAGAATCTGCCACAAGATGTGATGCAAAGGTCTAAATAGGTTTTAGAACTTGTGTTCTAAAATAATGACCTAAAGAATAAATTCTAGAATAAAGAAAGAAAGAAATTCTAGAATAAATGACCTAAAGAGGTTGATTGAGGGAAGCACTGAGTATTTTTGGTTTTTTATGACAGAATCTGATATATCAAGTTTGATGTTGCCATGTTTAGAATAACTGATGCTGTATAAAGTCAATTTTGGGCAGAATGAATGAAATATCTCATCTTTCTGTATAACTGCAGCATTGGATTATGAGCTCTGTAATTGACCCATAACTTCTGGTTATCATGAATAAAGCAGCAAGGCCAAACCAACTTTGGGTGGGGGGGATTTAGTGCTGTTCCCACTTATGGTCAAGAATTTAGGTTTGAGATTCTAAGTTTATGAGTATTCCTCTTTTTTAAACAGTGTAGATGGAAAAGGGACTGGCATTGTTTCAGCTGTTGTCCTTAAAGGTGAAAAGCTTTTTGTAACTGAATTAATAGTAATCTTGAGGGCAGGTCTCCTCCAGGGACAAACCTTTCCCTTTATGAAGAACCCTTAGAGTTCTGTCTTTTTATTATTTAAATCCCAATATTATTTAAATCATTGGCTAATATTACACAATTTATTTTCTTGTTCTTTTGAAATATCTATGGAATTGTCATGTTTTCTGTGGGTATCTCGTGCTCAGCTCCTCTGGCTGCCTCTCCAAGTGGTCTGCAAATTGATCAATAATTTTTTATGCACTAGAGCAGGAGCCAACTGATGCAATATCACAGAGCTGAATTCTGCTTTTATATCAGCACAAAGTGAGTGAGTGCTGATCATGCTTGTTTGAAGTCAACTTTGGCAAATCTTAGAAGACTGCAGGATGTGTGGCCAGATTTTCTAATAAATGCAGGCTTAGACTATGCATCCTTCAAAACACAGCACTGCTGGTCTCTGAAGGGCTGTTTTGTTACTGTCTTGAGCCAGAAGACACTTTAGGGTTAGATTTAAGCATGGCTGTAGCAGTGCTGTGTTGGTATTTGTGTTTATAACCCCCTATGCAATGTAAAAAGGTTCAGTGTAAGTGTCTAAAGAAATGAAACTCATTTGTCAGCAATCCCTGCTCCTCCTGCCTGGGCTCAGGGAGTGTCTCTGGGGCTGTTTGTGGTTCCTGGGAGTGCTGCAGGCCAACCCTTGCAGATTTTACTGAGCTGCCAGCAGAGCCCTTGGCTCTGTCTCTCTGCAGTCTGGAAATCCAGATATTTAGATTGCTTTTAGTAGATGTTCTTTTGTAATTGCTGGGCCTGGTGTTCCTGTAGAACTCCAAAATGTGTCTTGCTAGGAGGCATTCCAGCATCAGCCCATGGAGCTGATCTGTTCTCTGTGGACACCCAGCTCCAGGGTTACCAAAACCTGTGTGGGACACATCCAGCAGCATCCCTGCATTTCTGGGTAACCACAGCAGGTATTCCAGCCACGTGAAATCTTCTGTGAACATCCTTGTAAAAGCTTTTAAGCAGCAACTCACAGTGTGATTGCCTCTGATCATTCTGAGGGAAACTTTGTTCAAGATTTTTCAAAGGCTGAACATTGATCTGGTGTATTATTTGTGATGCAGAACAAGTGTGTTTACATCTCCATGCCCAGAGGAGACTGAACTACAGCTAGATCCTCTTTAATGTATCTGCTATATTATTTTCAGCTTTGAAAATACATATGCCATAGATTCTTTTATTTGGACAAACCATGGTCTTATTTAAAGTCTGTTGATTTACGCTGGCTTGGTTTGTGCTCCTTCCTGAGCAGATCAACCATGAAAAATTTGGGATAAGCAGGATAAGGTATTCCAGGAGAATCCCAGGCATGCAGAAAATCAGGGGTCATAAATATCATGTAACAGCATTTTTACAGTTTTTTTCCTTCACCTAAACTCTTGTTTCCTGTATGTTGTGGTGGCTGTACTAATCAATCCCCCTCATTCAGTTTCTTCCCTTATTTCTCTCTCCAGTAACACTTGCTGAGAGACCTTCAGCAAAATAATTCCAAACATTAAAATCAATATCCAAAAAGATGCATCCGAGTGGTTCAGC
>NW_005054356.1:779678-808773 GCF_000277835.1 Geospiza fortis | reverse complement strand
CAGCAGGGTCTTGAGTCAGACCTCACCTCCAGTGGAGGCAGAAAAAAAAATATCATTAAAAACCCAAGGACTCTCCACTGCCTTTCTGACTCCCAAGCCTTGGAACAACCTGTATCCTGTTTATCCCAGGGTGGAATTTAAAGCAGCCTTAAGTCTGCTCTTGTTGCCCTTTGTTTAGGGAGTCCCAGGTAGGGATGAGGTGAGGGTGTCTCATTGGCACAGGGGCTCATTCCCTGCTCCTGGAAACAGGAATGAGGCAGGATCCATGCAGGACAGGAAAGCAGCTCTGCTGTTTGCTTGGGCTTTTATTCCCTTTCTGCCTTCAGGACTTCTCTGGAGATTTCTGTTGAAAGTTTTCTTGTTTTATAGTGGACTAGTAACGTGTAGAGAGCATTGCTCACCGTGAGCAAGAGGACAAAAAGCAAAGCAAAATTGTTTTACATTAATCTTATTTTTCAACTTTATACGTTTTTCTTATCAAGTATTCACACTTTGCTTCAAGTGAAGAACAGTATGATAAATTCATTTTTGTTTTGTTTCCTTTATAGCACAGCACTTGCCCTGCAGGGAGAATCAGCATTTCTGGATCACTTGATAGCTGCAAGTGCATTCATTTGAATTTTGCCATCGATCTGTTCTACCCTATGACTCACTTTTGTGGTGCTTAATTTCTAACACACTACTTATATACTCCAAAGAATGTTGTTGGTTTTTTTTTTTCTCTTGCCCACCTTAATCCTTCTCTAATGAATAAGTTCAGAGCCAGGCACTGCCTGTATGGATCGATATTCTAAGGAGTAATTTTGCAAGCAGACAAAATGGAATGTTTCTGAAGGGTAAACTGGTGAAATGGTGACTAGCAGAGACAGAACAGAAATCTTTTACTAGGAATTGTTTCCCTCCACATGGGACATAGGACATGACTAGTTTATGGTGTAGCTGCACAAGGGATGGTGGTTTTACCTGGGCCTCTCCAGCTTTGTTGCTGTGAGGGTAAAAACCATCTGAAAACTCAACAGCCTGACAGGAAGGAACCTGTGATGCCTTGTGAAGGCTGATCTAGAACAGAGTTAAAGAATAAAGCAGGGATTTATTAAAAAGCCTCCATGGATCCACCTTGGGCAGCACAAGAGCCCAGCCAGGGCTGCACCCAAGATGAACCAAAGTGGTCACAAAATGCACGAGCGGGCACAGGGTCTGTCACTTTTTAAGTTCTGCTGCATTTGCATATTGGAATTAATTGTCCAATTACTGCTTTAGGTTATGCAGTCCTATCCTTGTTTTTCTCTCTCCAGCCCACGTTGTTTCTGCTCTTGGGCTGAGATTTGGATCATTTGTCCTTGGTGCCCAGCTGGAGCAGGAATTGTTTTGTCTCCCTGCTCTGTGCACAGAGCTCACCATCCCCTGATATGAAGCCCAGACCCACACACTAAAGCAGAACAGAATCTGAAAAATATAAAAGCTAAAACCTGAAGCATCAATACATTTTGCAAGAGCAGTCATGTCTTGTGATCCATCTTTTGCAAGCCCGCTTACATCCTGTGATCGCCTTGCTTCATGCACAATTTTAGTTATACTGTTCACAAAATCAATTGCAATTTGCACTGTACCTACGAAAGCAGTTACAATTTATAATAATTTGCAAATGCAAATTTATTATAGTGAAAAACTGGAGTTGTGCCCTCTGAGCTGTGAGAGATCCTTGCCTTGAGTGCCAGGGTATATAGGACTCTATGGGCACTTAGATATTTTGCAGAAAATTTTCGCTTTTACTTTTTTATGCAAACAAAATTAGGAAATATGCTTATGCTCAGATCACTTCTTAAAAAAAAAAAGGAAAAAATCCAAGTGGCCTGACCTGTCATTAGTTTATGTTCTGCAGGAGCACTGTTCTTTTGCAGGGCACAGGTGTTGTTCTTTTTCTCTTATCACACTTACGGGCAAAACTGAGCTGTGGAGGGGATCTGAAACCTGTTTTGAAATCGAGTCATAAATGCAAATGAATAATAAGAACATGGTTAGTCTTACTGAGAAACAAATATAAATATTGTACAAAGAGAGATCTGTGCCATTGGAGTGCATACATCAGGCTATCAAGGCATCATGTAGTTGTTTCATTTATTCCAACTTCTTTTCATCCTGTGAACAGCTGTCCCTTTATTTCTAAAAGCTATTTTAATGTGGCAAGGGTGTTTTTTATTTAATCTGCTACAATACTCCTTTTGTCTCCTTGTCATACTTCCAGCTTTAAAATATTCATCCAAGCTAACAAAGAGAATTTTTGATGTATTCTAAAATCCTGAATGCAATGTATAATTTAAAAATGAAAACATTTTATTAGGTTATGTTCATATTTAGATTCAGATATGTTTGGCTGGAGTTAGGCTCCTACTTGGAGATGGTTTTGCAGAAATAAATATTTATTGGGCATTAACAGTCTCCCTAAAAGTAGCTACATGCTACAGTGTGTTAAGTGCCCTTTCTGTGCCAGTCTAATGCTGAAGCTTTGCATTCTCATGCTCAGGGTTCTCTTCGCCCAGCCAGCAGAAGTTCTTATTCTAAGTTGAAGATTTCACATTCAGTTCCAGTCATGAAGAAAATCCATATACCCTGGGGTTATGTTCATCTCCCCTCCTGGGATTCACATGCCTGAAACATTCCTCAGACCCAAATTCAGAAATTTTAGGACTAATGATAGATAAAGATACCAAATGGAAAATAAATCATTCATCAGTAAGTGGTTTTTAATTCTTATATTAGTGGATGTTTAATTTTATTAACTGAAAATCACTAAGTCTATCCATAATTCTGGATAATTGCTGAAAAGGTGTGAAATGGTTGCTGAGTCCCAAAATTTCAAATACTTTAGGATATCCTAGTTCTGGTACACAAGTTTTCTGTACCTATGTGATTTCATTGGAAATGCTGTACATAAAAAGTAACATGTATAAAGGCCATATGGCTTATTAAGAGCACTTGGAAATTAATCATTCAGAACATCTGATATGCTACATTTGCAAAAATTGTGTCTAGCTGGAAAGTGATTTACCAGCTCCCCAAAAATGGGGTGGTTTACCTTTAAAGTTTAGGGTAATATATTCCCCTTCAGATACATCAGCAATTTTATTATTTGTAAAGTCATCTCTTGGCATTTAGATAATGGTATTTCCCATTGAAAGGATTTCAGAAAAAAAATTTTATTGCCATCTTCATATTTCCAACATAATAGCAATTAAAAACCACAAGGAAAGAAGCAGTTTGGAATTCTGTTGTGCTGCAAGTCTGGACTTCCCTGGTCTGATATTTTCAGGAGGAAAAGAAACAAAAGGGAAGCTGTGCTGGGATTAGCTATTTGTAGCATTTACCCCTGTAATTGTTCTGCAAGTGGATAATGCAGGGTAGGGCACCTGAGACTTGTTAGGGAAGGGTTTCCAGTGGTGGAGCTGCATTCTGTGATTGGCAGAGGAGCTCTGCTCTTGCAGGGTGACCCAGATCTTGCCACAGGAAGAAGCAGCCAGTGGGATTTTGGTGCTGGCACCACTGGGAACTGGGTCACTGAGATGACAGCTGGGGTGGGGACAAGCCTGGGGTGAGATGGACCTGCCAAAAATCTCCTTTTCCCTCAGTTTTCTGAGGTTTGCGTCCTGCCTCATGTGTGGTCTGTTAAACCTGCTGCTCCTGGGCTAATGTTGGACCAAATATGTAACATAAAAGGCTGGACTGGAAAGCCAAGGAAAGAAATATGACAAATTCTCCTGCAGTGATATCTGATTTCTCACCTGAGATAATATTAGACTCAGTGGCTGATAACATTTCAAGATTGGCACTTGGCTGAAGTGTGTTTAGTCTGGAAGTCAGGAACCATAACACATTCAGAGATATATTTAGTATAGAGAGGGTTTTCTGCTGAAGTGCAAACACACAGTTGAAAGAGTTTTAATTCTGCTGCAGCCACAGCAGTTCCAGGGAATATCAGCGCAGTTTCAGTGTTTATAGCAGAGCATGTGCCAGACTGTCTCTGCTTCAGAACTTCCCCAGGCTCATTTGGCCTTTAAGAACAGTTTTTACCAGGCAAAGGTTTGACCTCTCTTGCTTTCCATTGCTGTAGTATTCCTCAGGAAAGGCCTCTCCATCTGAGCTGTTTACACATTTTTTTTTCCAGAATGGTATCTAGAGCTGCAGGAACTGACCAGTTCATCCCAAGCTGGGAGAGAACCAGCTGAACTGAGCTGTCAGTTTGCAAAGGCACTGACTCCTGTGTGGGGTTTGGATTCTCTCGCAAAAGAGAGGATCACCTTTGAATGCAAATGCTTTGACCAGGCTGGGCTCAGCACTTGCATTTAAACCCCTTTCCCCACATAAAGCCACAGTGCAGCTGTAGTGGAGAGAAATGCAGAGCAATGTGGAAGGAGGGGGGGAGAACTCAGCAGAGCATCATCTAAAGCAGGACTTTCCAGCTCATTGGAGCTCTATTTGCTGCATGCTCAGGAGACTACTGGAACAACAGAAAGCTCTGCTTGAGTGTGTAGGAAAGGAAAAGACAGCTGTTGTGCTATCCTCAGCTAAATGAAACCTGATTGCTGGGTTGGTTGCCCTTCGCCAGTTATTAGAATGACCATCTGGGAAGTCAGTAACAATTAGTCATTGTTTGGCCAGATAGTGCCAGGAATCAGCTGCCTGCATGGACTTGTAAATAAGCTGGGGCTTGGTGGAAAATCAAAGTGGAGTTTATTTCCATTATAGAATGTGGGTCTCTGAATGAGGGAAGAATTTTGCACCCTGAGGTAAGAATCCATGAAGAATGTAGCTTTTTACTGTGAGCCTTGACCCTTCCTCCTGTGATTCCTTTCCCCCCCTTCTTGTTAAAATACCCATTCTCATCCCACACCTCCTTGTAATGGCCAAAGGCTCCAGCTTTTCCTTGGCCCAGGTGTGCTGCTGCTCTGTAGGAGACAGGAGCAGAGCAGGGTCCTTGTCCTGTGCCCCTCCTGCACATCTCCCACACCAGCACACATCAGAGCTGGGCAGTGGAGCCAGAGCAGGTGGAAAAGCAACAAAAGAATTGTCAGGTCTCTGGCTACCTGGATCTGGTGCTTTCAGCCATTCTCTGCCTGGCAAGGAAAGCCAACTGCACTTGCTGCAGTACACTCATTTGTGTGCGTGTGGGGAGGGTGTTGGGATGAGATTCCCAAGGCTCTCTCCCTGCAGATGTGACTGTTTCAGCTCCGTGCAGGAAGGGATGCTGGCCCTTTCCCTCCCTGCTGTAACAGAGCACCCATCCCAAACAAGCACTGACCCTGCAGGGAGCTGCAGCTCTGTGCTCTGCCCACCCAGCACCAGCCTGCTCCACACGGGTACAGGATGTCAAGGGACTTTATGCTCACCTCAAATAAAACTGATTGTTTTGCTAATGAGATAAATTAACACATTGGAAAGCCTTCCTTACAGGAACAAATTGCTGTGCAGCCATCTGCAGCACTGTGGCTTGTGCTGTTTGCTCTAGATGTTAATGTCAATTAAAAACCAAAAGGGAAATGTCCTTTATGGATGGGCTATTGTTTTTAATCCTTTTAAATACTATCGATTTCTATTTTATTCCTTTTCATTTCTTTTTGGACTTGAAGTGACTTTACATTGATTTTGCTTGTTATCTTGTTTCAAGTACCCTTTTATGTTTGTATTTCATGCAATTTTTGTTGCTTACCTTTCAGTCGTGGGTGTACACAAACCACAAAGGTGCAAGTTTATTTCAGTTCTGTTACACTTCTTCCCCCCTTTCTTTTCTTTTATCCATGTGTTATAATTGTTCTCTCCTATCCATTGTATCTTCATTTTCATATCTCTCTCCTGTGCCCTGTAATTTGCAAGCTTTTGGTAATATCTTGTTGTGAGTTGTTAGTTTTGGGAGGGTTCTCTCTTCCCTCCCCCCACCTTCCAATATGAAAAAGGTTTTGTTGGAATAGAAATTTGCATTACAGACCATTGTCACAATTGATGCTATGCTGTTGTTGACAAACACAATGTTTTATACCTATGATACCTAAATTTAAATACTCTAAATTATTCCATTTTAGAGGTCAGCTTTCAAGTTGGGGTTGAGTGATAAAATGTACCACCTGCATAAAGGCCCTATTGATCCATTTGATCAATCAAATGGATCAATCTCTACTTGAGCACAGGTTTTGTGTGTTCCCTGGTGAAGCTTTGAGAACCTTGGTGTGAGTATGAGCCCATTGTTGATGACCTAGAAGTAGGAAAACTTGGTGATCGGGTGCACATTCAGTGCTTTCAGAATGACTTGCCTTGTTTGAATAGAATCAAGAGTATAAAGGGAAAGAATGAAACACAATTCAGATATGAAAAATATAAAGAAAGTGAAGCAACCGAAGTGTTCATGGCAAAAAAGCACTTTTAATCTATAAAGCAGGTTTCAAGGTTAGTCAAGTGTGCCAGTTCATTTATTCTAAAGCTCCTATTGCTTAGATTTTAATAATCATTCTGCACTATGATACTTTATTGTTAATATGAAACATATTGGAGAAAATGAATAGCTAATGGTATCACTTTTTAAGTGCTGTTGTATGCTTTCTTCAAAATGGAATTAAAAAGCCTGAACCTTATATAATTTTTTTTTAATAGGCTGAGTGATAGCAAGGAAGGTGTTTCAGTATTTTAGCCAAATTAATTAGAACCAGGCTGGTTGTGTCTATACAAACTTGGTTCCTGCTCCCTCAGAATTTCTGAGGCCTTTAAAATACAAACACAGCAAACAGGTTGAAGATAGGAGAGGGGAAAAGTGCTGGAAAGCAGCCAGAGAGGGGAGGATTCTCCCAGAGCAGCCACTCAGGGGATCCCTGTCCCACATCCCCTTCTCTGAGCTTGCAGGGACAGGCAGTGGGTGCCATGGCCACTCTTCTGTCCTTGAAACCTGGAAATTAACCAAAAACCTGCAATTTTTGTGAGTCCTCTTAATCAGGCCCAGCCACAGCAGGCCAGGCACTGTCACTGTGAGTGCAGCTTCCTTGAGGAAAGCACTCTCCAGGTGCAGGAAGGGCAATTTCAGCGGGGAGAATTCCTGTGCCAGTGCTCTGATGAAGCCAGCCTGGTGCCCGTCCCTGCTCCTCACCTGCTGCCTCCCTGCTGGGGCAGGGACACGTGGGCAAAGGTGGCTCTGTGGGTTCTGGCTGTATGGAAAAGAGGGAAACATCTGAGAAGGGGAGAGTGTGGCCCTTCCAGTTTGGTGTCAGGACATTGGGATATTGCCCCAGCAGTTTACAACTCACTGCAACACATTGTGCTGCTGTCTGAACACAACACCTCATTTTTCTTGGCAAAATTAAATTATTCATTGAGGGAGTGGGAATTTTGTGCCATTTTTCTCCCCTTCCTATTAAATGCTATTTTTAAAGGGAGGTATATCTACCTAAAAGCCTTCCTGAAACCATGGGCAATCCTGTGTGCTACGAAGTGAGATAATTCCTTCAAAACTAAACCCCAGCAGCAAAGGATAAAGTACTGAAAGGTGGTACATGATGTGCATACACGTGTGCTGTGTCATTGCAAGTGCCTACAAAGGGCTCCTTTATCTTTTCTCTTGCTCAGCAATCCCGTTGGGCTGCAGAATAACAGCAATCAAGGCACTTGTCTGGGGCAGATTCCCTGTTTGTTGGCTTGCTTCTCTCTAATTCTTTCAGTGCACAAAGCCCTCTATGGCACTTGACGTGATCAGAAGTTGGTTTTAGGAGTGTGTCTCTCAGAGTAAATAATCTCACTAAAGCACTGAAGGAAGCTGGTGCCAATTTCCCTTTTTTTCTAGCTGCCTGTTGGCCACATCTGCTCCTCCTGGATGAGCCCAGAAATCAGGGAATGAAGTGCAGTGGGAGGCAGAGCGCTGCCTCTTGGTGGCCCAGCAAAACAGGAGGCAGCTTTTCATCTTCAGCTTTAGCCCTCATTATCAACGAGCTCGCAGGCTGAGGTGTATAAATTACATGGAGCAAACTGCTGGGAACAGATTTTTTCCAACCTTTCTAATGTTTAGTCATGCTGAAATGACTAAGTTTTAAAAAGCATTGAACTTGCGGTCTTTTGACCAGGTCAAAAGAAAAAAAATCTGGAAGAATGACCAGCTTGCTCTCCTGACCATTAATTTGCTGCCAGAACAGAAAATAGCAGGTGTTAAACAACTTGAAAGGCCAGCCCAGACTCCTGATGAGTAATTTAATAATCTGTTGAGGTGGTTCTTGGTTGTCAAAAAGTAGATTTTTCTTGGGCAACTCAGATGTCTCTGTGAATCAAATTTCAATGATGTCAGGAGAAGGAGCTCTCTAGTGCAATGTTCCTGTAAGAGCAATACAAAAAGGTGACTTTTCTTTTTTTTTGGAAAAATATAGTCTTTTGCATAGAAAACTAGGTATTTTTTTAGTTCCTATTATTTTTGGCTTTTATGTACCAGAGTATTCCTGATGTTTCTTTCTTTGTTCTTCTCTCTCCTTAATGGTTCCCCTGGACAAAGAAAAGAATATGTACAACACCTGAATCATACTGTGAAATAGAAATGATTCTCATTAATCTGTGAACCTTTTCCCCTTGAATTTGATTCAGGGGATCCAAAGCAGCAGCTTTTGTAAAAATAGGCAGCAGGAACATTTCCTGTGAGCAAGGGAGCAGGGCCATAGTGTGGGTTAGCCTGACCTTGTTGGCTTGAGGCTGCTGCTCTCCCTAAATGCTTCTTTTTCTCATCCTTCTTCAAAGAGCCAGGGGGAAACCTTCTCTTGTTTGAAGTCAGTGGCAAAACCCCCATTGACTCGAGGAACATCCAGTTTTCAACCCTGAAACATTTCAGCCCTTTGAGAGGGTTTGAAGCAGTTACAAACACAGAGATGCACCTTCCTCAAATGCAGAACAAGAAGCCATCCAGCCACCTGGACGTATCCTTACAGCTTCTTCTTAAGTTTGTCTAAAAATGATACCATGCCTGCTGTAAGGTTCAGTTCTTCTGCATCTGTTAAATTGCTTTGCATGAAACTGTAGCTCTCAGGTACCATGGCAACCATGTTTTCTAATCTGATTTTAAATTTTTACGGTGCAATGCATAAAATATTGGTACCTTTTCTAGTTTTTGATTTATAAGTGGGTGTAAAGATAGGGACAGCATTTTAAAAGGCATATGAGTCTCTGCAGTTAAATGCTTTCTCTTTTTTGGATGATATGTTGGAAATGGTTTCTTATTTTATTATGAAAAGTAAATATTGATTGGCTGATTACAGATGTCTAGATTATAGCTGGCATTTGAGGTCTTAATAGCAAGTAGTATTTATAGGCACTATGTGGGACCTTTTCCACCGAGTTAATGTAGATTGTAGAAAATTCAATTGTTTCCTCTATTTCCCCATATAGAGTA
Organism: Geospiza fortis; assembly: GCF_000277835.1. NCBI lineage: Eukaryota > Metazoa > Chordata > Aves > Passeriformes > Thraupidae > Geospiza > Geospiza fortis. Next base: position 799,373 of record NW_005054356.1, on the reverse strand, counting down.
GGTATCTAAATATCTGACAAATTCTGCCTCTTACTGAATATATTTAGTGTGGAGATAACTTCACTGTTTAAGAATGATTCTGAAAGACCTGCTAAAACACATAAAAATTGCTCTTTTCCCAAGAATGCTAAAGATAACACTTAGATTTTTAGCCATTGTATTGTATTATGCTCTTAATATAATCTGGAAGTCATTATGTTTCCAGAAAGGTTCTGAGAAGAAAATCCCATTGTGCTTAAATGATTGTACGTGTGAAATGTGTCGTGGTCAGTGTGAAGCCTCTGTTATCAATTGAATTAAGCTGGCACAGAGCACATTCTGCAATTCAGATGTGCAAGAATGTCCCTGAAAGATGTCAGCCTCAATTCATCTCAACATTTGACCTGATGCCCACTGCACCTCCCTGCCATGGAATCACAGCCTGTGCTAATCCACAGACTTTGAGCTGGGCTTCAGTCGAGTTTTATAATTGGAGAAATTTGGTTTAGGTGGAGGGAGGATACAAAGGAATTTTTTGCATGAAGAGAAGAAGAAAAAAAGGACAGAAATATTTGGGAAGTGTTATAATACATCAATTAACTTTTTAACTAGGTAGCATGACCAAATAGCCTTCGTGTGAACCCTATTCCAGTCTCTGCATCACACCTGATACCTTAATAAAAGTACAGGCAGCATCCCAAAGAGATAAGAGGGAAATGAGCTTCCTGTTCCAAGATCAGTGGGCAAGAAGCCCTGGAACAGCAAGAGAAAGCAGAACAAACCCATTGTGGGTATTCCAAATAGCCTTTGTGTATGCAGGAGCCATTGACAGGGGAATGATCAGAGGGGATCCTTCATCTCAGCCCTTTCTGATCAGTTTAGGGAAGCGGGGAGCACGTGTGGGTTGGCAGTGATCACTTGTGTTTCTGCTGAATTAGGTTTTCACTGGCTTTGTGTGTACCAAGGCAGATGACAGGAATGTGTGAGGTTTGCCCTAGAATGTGTAGATGACACAGAAAATGAATAAAATCCCTGGAGTCTCTAGTGTACATATTGTCTTCATAAGGTTTATAAACATTTGAGCCGTATCTTTGTACCTCTTTTTTTTTTTTTACTTTCATCTGAAAGCAGTAAATAGTCATTGTTGAAAGTGGACTTGTCTGAGCTATAATGTAGATAAAGGTAATTTGTTTCAGGTGTTTTAGCTGATGTTGTCTTGTGCAAAGTCACTTTGGATTGTGTCACTCCTGGTGAGTTGTATCATACAATAAAACAAGACTGATGCAGCCTGACATCACATGCCACAATGGGATTTTTCAGCTATAATTCTGAGCTAATTTGTTTTTCTCAAAGCTGTAAATTCCTAAAACTTGAGCTTTCTGGGAAGAGGGAAGCAGCTTGAGTGAATATCAGTCGTTAAAAGTCAGTTTAATAAAGAGGAAAATAAAGCTGTTTTCCCATTAGTTTTCTTAGTTTCATGTTGTAATTTCCATCTTAGTTACACATCTGCAAAGCAAGAGTAAATACACTGCAGCAAATGGTTTACAACTGTTAGAGCTCAGCAACTGATGCTAAGTGCAAGTCCTCAGAAGGAAGCAGTGATATCCACATTTTGCTGCAAAGAATTCCAGCTTTGCAGAAATCTCAAAGTATTTGCCTATAGAAAATGGAAGCCTGAGTTGTTCACAGAATACTGAGCAAGGGGTTGTAAGCTGATTTTCTTTGTACTTTAAGAGAGGTCTTTACTTGAATGTAAGAAAAAGAGGATGGCTAAATTAATATATAATCATATTTTTAATATAATTTATATTTTTTTGATTATAGTGTATTCTGTATCTTTGGTTACTGTTTGTAAAGGATCTGTGGCCTTGACTTTCTATTTCCTTTTTTTAATACGGATGTAACTGGGAAAACTTGCCTCTGAAATCACAGCATATCAGATGATTGAGTAAATAAATTCTAGAAAATACTTATTGACAATGCTTATATAAATATATGCATTTCCTCTTAGTCGTGCTCCAGAACTCAGTGTATTAATTGACGTTATTTGCAGTGCTTGGTTTGGAAACTTCCATAAAACTTCAAGACTTGAAAAAAAAATCAAAACATTGCCAAGTAGTGGGAGACAAGGAATTTTTATCCCAGCCAAATATAAGCACTGTGATTATTTTGAGTGTTGGCATAAGTAAACAGCAACAAAAATCTTCCCTATTCCTCCTGCTCGGGAAGGATTAAATTCCATAGTAGGATGTGCTTTAGAGGCTACTTTCGTGCATTTTAATCAATCAAAATAGGTTATCACATTACAAATGGGCTGACAAAGGCTTACAAGGACAAATGTTTTGTGTCTCCTGCATCTTCTCCTGGCAGTGACTGCTGGAGCTGGCAGGAGAAAATGGATTGAGAGGGGAGAGGAGAAGGAAGAGTGTGCAAAGATGACTCATTTATTGCTCTACACAGCTGTTCTAGGCTGCTCTTTCTGATTTCAGGTGATTTTCAAAATACATCAAATATGTATGGTTTGATGATTAGAAAACACAGAATAATCACTATCTGAAATTATCATGGTGGGATGAAGCTAGAGGCTTCTAGAGTAGTTATCATTTTTAAAAAAGGCAACCCAACCCCTCCAAAACAAAGAGTAAGCTGTGGTATGAGAAGCCCTTCGTTAGGGAAAAGCCTGGATTTCAGAGGATTTTGCAGAGGTCACAGTAGAAGTCTGTATTCATGGGTCATTATAGAGATAAAGCATTTTCCATTAATATAAAAAATACAATTGGTTTGCATTCAAAATAAATATTATGGGTTCAGATAATATAATGGGTTTAATATATTAAAATGTAAAAATTTATATATTCATATAGTATTTATGTATTCATATAAATATGTCTATATATTATATATTTGTTTATATATTTTAGGTTTATAGATTTATTAATATATTTAATAAATATATTTATATAGTATGTATTTTATATTATATATTTATAGAAATAGAAATCATTTAATTTATATAATATTATGGGTTTATATTTTTCAAGTAAGACTTGAAAATGGCAGATCTTGGCGTGGTAAAGCATCCTTATTCTAATATCTCTTTTGTCTCATCCAGTGGCATTTTATGCTGTAACCATGAGCTTTTACATTGAAAAATGTGAAATTTTGATGACTCAATGCTTGATGTTCTTCTGGAGATTAAAACGCTGTTTAATCCTGACCCACAGTTTATTCCCCCTGTTAGTGACACCTTGTGATGCTCCCCGAGTGTGAGTACATTGCATTTTCCATTCAGTTGGATATTCCCAGTTTCCCTCCCATGTAGGTGCCACAAAGCCAGGTCGGCTGTGAGCAGCTGAGCACAGACTTTGCTTCATGGTTTACCTGCAAGGAACCTGCTTGCAGCTCAGTCTGGGGATTATTAGCTCAGCCCACACCAGCTTCTTTTTTTTTTGCTTCAGCAGCTCCACAGCTCAATCTCTGGTATGTCACAGAGAGATGACAGCTGTCACAAATACGCCAGGTTTAAGATAAGATACCTATTTTCAGATCTGCTTACAGTCAGGTGCTGGAATTTGAAGTAGTTCAGATATCTAGTAAAGCAGGTAACATGTCTGAAATTTTTTGCATTTTCCCCCAAAACTGCAGATTTTCTGTTGGAAAAATCCCCTGAATTCAGTTTATTGCAGTGTGACCACTTGAGTCCCTCTTTCTAAGCAAAGTTTTCTCTTTGCCCTGCATTTCCACTCCCAAGATCACTAAAATTGCTGCTTCAAATACACCCTCGAGGAAATCAATAACAAATCAAGTTAGACTCAGAGATTTGTTGATGTAACTGAGTGAGGCTGCAAAAAACCTCCAAGAAAAAGTTGTTGGTATCAGGATGGGAGCAGCTCTCTCCTGGGGGTGTCCAAGCTGCTTTGATACCTTCTCCTACATCATTAGGTCTTGTGAGAGCCTCAGCCCTTGGTTCCCTGTGATGCTCTGTGGCTGTACCTGCTCCTGTTTAATGAGATTCAGGCCAAGCATGAGAGGTACCACATGAGAATATTTTCATCTTCTGCTTTGTGTAGTTCTAGTTCACATCTGGGGAGTTATTTCCTGCTTGTTTTTCATCAAATGACGAAATATTTACATTTTTTGCTGGATGGTCTTCATGGCTTTTGGTGGTCTGCAGGTTGTTAGAAGTTGGAGAGGTAATAGGTGAACCCACCAGAAAAATCATGCAATATTTTCCCACGTAGTTGATATCCTTAGCAGAGAAACCAAGAAACAAATTGTCAGAGAGAAAAAAAGGCTGTTTTCCAGAGTCAGTTCAGAGCAAGGTTCCATTAATATAAAAAATACAATTGCACCTTTTACGACACCCGCGATCTACGGCACCTTTTGCGACAGTCGCGCTTTACGGCACCTTTTACGACAGCCGCGCTTTACAGCACCTTTTACGACAGTCGCGCTTTACGGCAGTTTTTACGCCAGTCTCGCTTTACAGCACCTTTCACTCTCAGCCAAATGGTTTTCTTTAAACCAAACCAAGGAAGTTTTCCCCAGGAAGAGCACATGCCTGGAAGCCCTTCCAGACCTGGATACCAAGCAATGGCTTCTGCAAGGTGCCCTCATGCAGATTCCTCCAGGACCTGCAGTGCCACCGCAGTAGAAAAGAGAAATTCATCCCTTTTTTTCTTGCTCTGAGTCAGTGCAGATTGACTGTTCAATAATAGCCTTTACTCTCTTCTAAAAGCTGCCCAGAAGCTATAGAAACAATTTATCATATCTTGTCTTTTGTTTCCTTTTGCTTGTTTATATTGGCAGGCTATAATTTATTAATTGGAAAACTGTCAACATTTTTTAATGTAATATTGAAAACAAACGTATAAATAATCTTAATAAGTTTGGATAAATGGGCTTAGTAATTGCTTTTTTCTTTGAAAGTTTAATTAGAAACGGATTTATAGAAGGGTTTATATTATGTGCATGTAATAGTAAAACTTTGAAGACAGGTTGTGTTCTCTCCTTGGTAATTTTAAATATTTGTTACAACTCTCTGGTACCCTGGTAAAGTTTTTCTAGCACAACTTAAATCATAACAAGTCTGTCTCATGCACAGACCTCAGACACTTCTTGATCTGCTGATATGTAAATGCCAAAATTTTGCTTTAAAAATTTTACCAGCGCACCAAATGTCTGTTATTTCTACTCTAGAATAAGCCATCTCCAGCCTTTTGGAATTGCACTCACCATCAATGGTTAGAGATATTTAAGGACAATGTTTCTATCCTGGCTGAGAGACAGTTTCAGCAAATTTGCCTACCCTTGGAAAAGAGGGATTTTGCACTTGCAGAGCTGGCAACCTGGCACATGCTCATAAATCAGGTCATTTCCCATTCAAATGTTAATACTTGCACCAGCAATTCATGTGCAGATGGAGGTACAACTTGTAACCGCAAAATAAAGCCTAGAATTTGAAATTGTGCACTTTATATGCAAGCAATTATTCCTTATCATATCCCATCTATCCCTGGTGATAAACTGGGAAAAGGAGCAAAAAGGCACTGCAGATTTTTAAGATCACTTCTGAATAATGCAGCGAGCAGGTTTGGGTGAACAAGGTAAAAGCCTCTCATTCTGCAGAGTATGTGTATGGTTAGATGCTATTCATTCTTAAATTCTAGATGCAAAAGTATTTTCATACAAAATTATTTTTTTCTGGCTTTTAGAATGGTATATTCTCTGCTATACAATTGGTCCATCTTCTTGGCTTCTTTGTTCAGCTTTTGGGAACATGTCCAGCTCAGATTTAGACATCTGTGTGATTTTATACAGTGAATATTTCCCTGGAAGCCAAAGGGAAATACCATAATTTCATAAAATAAAACATAATTATAACGCTTTGCAAATTTGTGGCCTTGATCCATGAGACCACTTCCAGTTTCAGCTGGGTCATGGAGGTTTATGATGGCTCCAGTCAATGTTTGCTTGACTGGGAAAAGGATTTTTCCACCTTCTGGATGGTGGAAAAATAATTCTACCTCTCTTTAAAGCAAGGAAGCCCAAAGATACCAGAACCACCTTTCAAATAAGGGTGTCCTCATCGTGCTGTGAGAGAGCAGTAGGGTGATAATTACAGCCCACAGCTGCATAAAGGCTGTTTGAATTCTCTGAGACCATCACAATTCCAGGAATAACAGCTGAACTCTGTGTTTCTCAAACATTTAAAGTCAGAGGACCACCTAAACTTTTATAAGAGTATTGCCAAAAAAAAGTCAATTAGCTGCAGATGATGTTGGCTTGTTGGCACTGTGCTTTCTGTTCATAAGCTAAAATTCAAACATCCACTTATTGCTTGCATTTTTTTTCCTCACTTGCTTCTGGGAGCTAGAAAGAGAAAAGCAAAAAAATAGGCCTTTGTGGATCAATTCTGAATTCTTACAGGATGTCACTGGGGTCCAGGCAAGGAACACTTGCCTTGCTTTATAGCTCTGAAGAAAATTATTAATTGCTGGGTTTTGCCTAAAATACAGGCTGAAGCCATGCAAGGATTTGTTTTCACCTGTTCCAGGGTGAAGAGGATTGTGTTTCCAGTCTGACCTACCAGGAACCAGATTCTGCTATGTACCAAGTGTTCTCAAATTCTGCTGGCACCAAAGAGGGTTTAGATCTCCCTGCACCTTCCCATACCCAGCCCTGGGTTTTTAAGCCTCTTTGCAGACCCCTCTGTTTGATGACTGACTGCTCTGAACAACTTACAGCAGCTGCTACAAGATTTTAGCAAGTCAGTGAAAGCACTGGAGACAGAAAAAGGAGGCTTAAAATCCACCTGTCTTACAGGGAGAGGATCCTTTCAGGTGTGAGATAAATGGCAGCAGCAGCCAAACCTCCACAAAAGCTGCAGCTTAATGAGAATCCATCAGGCAGAGCTGCTTACTCACAGCTCCAGCCTTTCAGGGAGAAAAGTGGGAATAGGCTGGGTAACAATCGAGGGATCAGCCTGTGCCTGGTAGGAGATAAAAACAGGAAAGCCTGAGCACAAGCTCCCTTAAACTCCTCAAGTAAGGAGGCCAACGTGCTGGCAGGAAAATTCAAGTTTTTCTGCTGAGTTTGTTCACAAGACCCATTCAGGTAATTTAACACTGCAAAGAGCTGGGAGCAGCATGGAAAACATCCATAGAACACTTTGAGAGTGGTTGTTTTGCTGAGGGAAAAACAGGAAGCTTGGCTCCTGGTCTGCTGCTGGGGGAAAAACAGGTCAGTTTAGCATAATCTGCTTGATAATATTCCTGTACTTCAAAAGAATTAAATATTGTTTTCTTGACAACAGAAAACATAGCAGCAAAACAAGACATTTTTATCTAATAGCGAAAGACAAAGGACACAGACAAATCTGTGCTTTGAATCAATTTTGGTGAAAATCTGTTCAATCCGTATGAGAAAACCTCCTCAGTGAAGGTTTTACTGCATGGTTCTCTTGTTTGCTAAGTGGTAATCATGATATGCATAGCACTGAAAGGTTATAATTGAAAATGTCTTTGGATCATCACTGGTGGCAAAATTTGCTTGAGAGTTATCGGGTTAATCTAATAATGCCTGTAAGGAAAGCATGAAACCACATTAGAGACAAAGCTGTCATTACCTCCCTTCCCACAAAAAAAGAGATGAGTATAAACATTTTCTGAGTTTCTTTCATGGTAGATTAGGAAATGAACCATCATGCATGCTGAATATTTAAGAATGGGACTAAATTAAATTTCTGAAACAGAGGAGGCAAAATACTGTATGGCCAATAGTGGATATTTTAGAAATCTAATTTCTTGAAGCGAGATAAATGCATAAACAAATGTTCTGCTTAAGCTTATTAAGCACCTTACCACATTTCCCTTCTGGTATTTTTTGGCCATGATTTTTAACAATCAGTAGTAATTTAGGCTGTGCCCACTGCTTGTGTTTTCAAGCTGAGGCGTCTCATGAAAATATTGTTTTTAAAAAGGAATTACACCATGTGTGGCAGGTTTGTCCTCAGCTAGTTATATTATTATTACTTTATCTTATAGCAACGTGTGTATTGCAGTGCACTTCTGTGATGTCTCATGGGCAATCACCTGCATCTTACAGAGGTATCAGCCATTTGGGGCTCCCCTTTTAAATTCCTCCTGGCTGCTGTTCTGGTGCTGAAAATTAATACAGCACAAAAGGCAACTGTAGATATTGTTCAGTGAGTATCAACAACATTCCCTTGCTAATCCTCCTTCTGAGCTGAGCAACCAAAGCTCAATCTCCCCTTTAACCTTCTCCTTTGCAAGAATACAAAAGCCTAAATTGTATTATTTTGTCCCTGTGCAGTGTAGTGCTGGTACCTCTTGTCAAAGGGCACCCACAAAAATGTTCTCCTTTAGCTTGTAATAAATCCCTTATCCCCAGGGTGTGTGTGCTTGCAGACAAGGCAGAAGAGGAAAGGCTTTAGAGTGTCTCTCCTATCCTTTAAACAGAAATTTCCCCTGGTATTAAGATGCAGTTCTTGCAGACAAAATCTCTAAGTGAAGAACTTGTAAATGTTTTTTAAAAGTATGCACCAAGAAATGGAATGGTGTTGGCCTAAAACTGCTCCTTCTAAGACTGGGGAGGTCTGTTGTTGAATTCAGTGGGTATTGAGTAACCAAAACAGAGTAGTTTGAAAATCTGGCTTAGAATTTCATTTCACAATGGGAATTTAGCTGGACTATTGACTTCAGAGAGCTGAGTTGTGAGAGCTTTGGTGTGGATGCTTCATCTCTCCAGAACACATTCTCCAGGTGACTTCTGTTCCAAAGGCAAGCCAAGAAACATTTATTAACAGCCCTGAGCTATAATCTGTACAAATTAGTGGTGTTCCCTTGTGCAGCTGCCAGGAAGATTCTGGGACTGTCTCTTGGTCACTTTTTTCAGGAGCTCACACAGATATAACGCCTTCCTTAAATGCCTCTGTTTTGGAAAATCATGGCCCTCAGTAGTTTTTGGTTGTTTGTTTGGTTTGGGTTTTTTTATAGTCACAGAACTGAGAATAGAACCCCCGTCTGCTGAACCATGGAATAAAATTTATATCCATTTGAAGGGCTAATATAACAAGGTCATGAGAGTCCCCTGAGAAATTTGGAGTGCATCCTCCAATCACTCTCAAGTTAAGACAGGACAGTTGAACAACTGGGACAAAGTGCCTGGGCTTGCTGGAGCCATAGATGTGACTTGAAGGATGGGGAAATTCACAGTTGCTAACAATAGGCTTTTCTAGCCAAGGAGAAAGATGACAGCTGAAAGATTTGTCTTTTAAGCATGACATAGCTTTTCAATAAAAATATTGGTGTCTCAGCTGGGTGAGGTGAAAGGGTTGGAATAATTTCACTAACACCCTTTTGCCTCCTTACCACAGTGCTACTGACCCTGTGTGCTTAAGGTTTTAATGTTATTTATTGGTGAGTCACCACATGTGTCCCTGCTGCTTTAAAATAAAATCAAGACAAGTATTCGTGTCCACTAGAACTTATAAGACAAATTAATTACTTTTTTGGTACCAGATGAAGGGAATCATAATGGAAACATTATCACAGTCTAGAGGAATGGTCATTTTGCACACAGGCAGATGTGCTAGACATCAGAGTCCCCTAAAGTTATAGATGAGTGCAGAATAAAGCCCAGTTTGGGGTTATTATCAGCCTGAAATCAGGCAGATAGAATTTCCTATGAAACGTGTGTATTTAAGTGAGTTTCTTCTTACACATGACATTTCCTAAAGAGCACCAGACTTCCCTTTCAGCAGATTATAAAGGAATGTTTTAGGGACTCATCACTTTACTTGGAATCACATGCACTAGAAATACTAAAATATTGAATAAATATGGATTCTTGAACTAATTTGGGAACCACTTAACTGTGGGTCTCTGTCTTGGCATATTCCTGGGTGAGGTGCAACCACTCTGCTCTCCCAGTCTATCTTGTAATTCCCACCTGGTCCTGTGTAGATACTTTTATTCAGGAGGAAACAATGCTCTAAACAAAAGACTTTAATGGAGCTACTCTTGCCTTTCTCCCGAACCCAAATGTGTGAAGACAATTTTCAGAAGTTAAATAATCTCCAGCAACAGTGACACATGAATTATATGATTTTTATAATGGCTGTGCTAATCTTTTTCATTTTTATATAGAACACATTTGGTTTAGCCTTAATCTATATTTTTTTTTCATGGACTCTGCCCTTTTTAATATTTAAGCATCTGAAAAAGAAATAGACTTTTCAAGCTAATTGATAATCTAAGTAGTTTGGTCATAAAAAATAAACTGAAGCTAGCGGGCAGTTTTCAGCTTTTTTGTACCCTCTATTTCATCTCAGATCTCTTAATTGCAGCACCTCATCATAAAACATCCCTAACAGAGTAAGCCAATTAATTTTATACAGCAGCATAAAAACTACACAATGTGATGAATTAGGGTATTTGCCCTGCTGCAGACTTGCACATGAACCTGGCACCTTGGTCCTGATAAACCTGAGGTTTCCAATGTACCCACGGGGGTTTGAGTTATTTCTTGTGTCTTCTAATGCTGTAGGTAGATGACTTGGTGCTCAACAAAGTAGCAACATTACAAAAGCAAAAAACCATAACCCTAAAATGTAATTTTCTCAAAGATCTGTGCTTGTCTAGTACAATAATTGCATCAGTGGAATGGGAATTTGTCAAAGAGCAAGGAGAATAGAGAGTACACCTGAAATTTTAAGGGAAATGCCTTGAATTGGGTGAATATTGATGGTAATATTAATAGATTAGTATTTCCAGTATGAAAATGAGAGATGGAACAGGAAAACGGCACAAAATTCAACTTTTGACTACTACAGTAATCTGGGAAAGCTCAGGTCTGGGGCTTGACACAAATTTCTCAGCTTTGACCCCCTGTAATTAAAATGTCATCTCACGTGAGCAAGGCTGACCATGGAGTTTGGGTTGAGCTCTCTGAGCTCTGGTCCTTCCTCACACTGAATGCTCTGGGTGGATTCCACCCGGTTGTTCAGGAAATCTCCATTCCCCAGACCCTGTGTGACCCTCAGGTGGCTCCTTTGTAGGAGGGACAGGGGACACCACAAAGAAAAGCTCTGAATGTCCCAGAGCTGCTGCTTCCTAAGGACTGGGAAGGGATGGGTGGCCAAGTGGTGGCTCAGAGCTCAGGATGAGCCATCCCCTGCAGAATGAGACCCTGAAATCTGTCCTGCAGCACTGACTCAGCCACAGCCCAGAGTTACACCCCCAAAGTTAAACCCACAGCCCCCAGTAATTTTGTGTAGTCACCACTTTTGTGTTCTCTGGCTGTGATAAATACAATAACAAATACTGATGGGGAGGAAGAGGCTCATTTCACACATTTCTGGGCTAGAGGGTATTTTTGCTGTTTCTATAATAAACACAAATACATATCTTTGCACTCTCAGACATGTATATTTTAATTAATCCCTGCTCCTGAGTTTAATTACAAGCTATTCCATCTCCAGAGTGTGGCTTACAGCACAGAGATAAATTGATACTTTGTCAGGGTACCCAAACGTCTTTAGGAAATTTTAAATCAAGTGCCACGCAGTGTGAGGTTTTATCACTCAGCCATTCCTACCAAAATAATAAAGGAACAATATATCTACACCTCTCTCTAGGCTTGAGTATGCTAATGATTAACTGAGAATATTTTCTGAGTGATTTGTTACATTAAAAAGCACTAAAATTACTTATGCCAATAAGTATGTTATAGTTAAACTCTATGTATTATTTAAACAGTTTGGTTACTGCTAGCATGATTTATAAATTCAATATAAAAATGCTCAGATTTTTCACTGGTTATATTATTAGTCTCTTGATAAAAATTCCTTGCTTTTCTTTCATCTCAAGGGAACTTAATTTGAATATGAATAATGGAAAAAAAGCCCACTTCCAGAAATTTAAACTAATCGTGCCTTTTAAGGCAGAGAAACCTTGGATTGAATTTTGGAGCTAGCATAAAGGAATGAAATGGTAACAAATTGCCTTATAACTTGATGTGTGATAAAATGCTGTGCAGGTTTGAGGCAGCATTTGTGTTTTGAAAGTCAGATGTGTATCTCAGTAAACAGTCATGAACATGCTAATAGTTGATAATTAGTGAAAAAATGTATAAACTGACAAATCTCAGAGGGGGGAAAAGTCTTTAAGTTATTTGCAATATTTTCCAGTCACATATTCCAGCAATACTGAATGGAAAGAAATGCAAACACATGATGGCAAGAATAGAGACTCATTATTTTTGACTAGTTGGAACTTTGGGGATGTTTTATTGTGGGGAAGCTGCTGGAGCCCATCCTTGCCAAGGAGAGGGAGGCATTGAGGTATTTGTGTGCTGTCTTGTGGATATAGAGCACCTTGAATTCAGGACAGTTTGTCAGCAGAATCAGCTACTGAGGCTTTCCTTAACAAAGTCTCTTTATCTTCACAAGTTCTGCATGAAGGAGCTTCAGGATTTTAAGGAAAACAGCCTTGGGTGGAAGTGGAAAACAATCAGCTGGAGCTCAGTGCTGCCCAGAACACTGATGGGTCACTTTGCTTTGGACACTGAGAAATCATTTGGCTTTCTGAAGAAATTGGATTATTGAGGGCCCTGATCAGGCTCAGGGGTGCTGTTGCATCATGACCTGTCACTGCTGGGTTGGTTTGCAGGAAGGTCCTGGTGTTTGGGAGGTCCTGGGGAGAGGGAAGGCAGTCAGCAGCAGCACAAGTTTGGCTGCTGAGTTCCAACCTGAGGCTGCTTTCCACCATGCAGCACCTCCCAAGGCCAGCAAGGAAACCAAAAACCTGCTGAACTCAAGGAGGGAGGAAGATAAGCCCAGAAAATTATCCACAGCAGTGCTTCCATGCTGGGTTTGATGCCAGACTCTTTCAAAAGGAGCTGTGTGAGGGACATCCTGGAGCTGCCCTTGCTTTTCATATTTGGTGTACAGATCTTTGTACCCCAAGCTATTTTACTCTGGTCACAACATCTTTACTTTTGCATCTCCTGATTACTTTTGATCTTCACTGTCTCCTTTTCTATTGCTTTGACATAATAAATTGAATTGTTGGGATTTTCAGAGATCAGCTTGAGGTGCATCCTTTCAAGAATTAAAAATGTTTTGCTGAAATGAGAATTATTTGGGTTTTTTTTCCACTGGAGCTTTAATCTGGCATGTTCTACAAGAGCAGAAGAGTCTGATTGGTGGTCCCATGTGAGGTTGCACTAAAACAAACGTCAATAGTGGTTTAAAGAGAGTGCAGGAAAATACCCAATGGGTTAATTAGGCAAGTTCCATAGCTTGATTCAAATGAGGCTCAATGGGTCATGGAAAAATCAGTTTTGTTTACCCAAAACCAGAAGTGGGATTCAAATCTTGATTGTGAGTTTCAAGTAAGTGTTCAGGCTGCAAACAAATGACACATTATGAATAATTTAGGAAGGTCACTGACTGTTCTGGCTGTGCCTTGAATCCTTTCTGCAGTCCTGCTGTCTGCTACACTGGCTTTAGTTTATAAACATTATTGGCACCTCGGCATCCCAAATTTCTATTTTTTTTTTATTCTTCTTCTCCCTCTCCAGGATGCCTCATGCTTTTGTGAAGGTTTGGCACATGTACGCTGTCCAATCCTCACAGGTGTTGCCTATTTATTTCCACAGCTGGGCAATAACATCCCCCAGTGTGGGAGCCTGAAGATCTGAAGATTTATCTGCTGCTGCCAAAGTTGTCTTGTTCCTTGCTCAGGGCTGGAAATGTGATATCCTGTGTCTCCCTTCTTCTGCCTTTGTTTCCTCATTTCCAAAAGACATGGCACTTGTTAAGAGAACGCTGGTAAAGAAAGTTAGAAATCACTATTAATGAGCCTTCTGCATATGCAAATTCTGAAATGACAGCTTATTCTCTGCTATAATTAACAGTATTATTTCTGCTACCGTGGATAAGGTTTTGTCAGTTCTCTCTTCCAGTAAAATTTCTGGTGGAGCTTAAACCCCAGGAAATAGATCAATTTATGAGGAAGCTCTGTTTCTATACATTCAGTCAAGAACAGAATTCTTCATAAAATTCTATTTAAATAACATCCACTTATTTTCCATAAGAAGAAGATAAAAGAATACTTTGCTTACCAATTTACCATGGTTTAATTTTAGTTTTCTAACAGAAAAATATTTGTTTCTATTAGAAAGTATTTGGCCACTATTTTTTAGCAGCTATTTGTATAATGTAAGAAACTGAAGAAGTGAATGGCTGTGATATTGTAGGTCATACAGTTATTCTAGATACAGAGAAAATATTCTGTAACCTATTCCCTGTGTTTATCCTTAAACATTTATCCTCCCTGAGTGCCAAATTCAAACATTAGTCTGTGGCTGGTGCATCCTTCTGGCAGTCTGAGAATCTGAACCCCCTGGCTGCATTTCGTGATTGTAAATCCTGTCACTTAATCTTGCCTAACTGAGCAGAGAAGTCAGGGTTCTTCATTAGCATACAGCAGATCCTGGGATGAGGATGATTTGTGCACATGAGCTATTGATGGTCCCCTGTGAGATCCCAGCAGAGGGAATCACTCTGATTTAAGGCCATAATTCAACAACAGCTCCTCTCACCTAAGATTTGTGTGTTTTAAAAAATGACAGCTTGCTCTGGTGGTCCAGAAGTTTCCCAGCAGAGGGGTGGGCTCTCCCCTCCCATCTTTCATTGCTGTCTTAGGAAAACTGAGCCATAAAATGTCTTGAAATTCTGCTTTTGCCTTCTAAATTTTTGGGCTTGGTGGTTGTAGAAGTGCAATCAGCCCAGTTTGCATCCTGAAAACAAAAGGCTTTGGCTTTCTAATGACGAGAAAAAGGTCAGGGTGGATCCGCCCTGACTCTGGGAAGCAGCAGTTGCTGGGTTGCTTTGGGAGCTGTGAACAGAGGCTGTGTGATCTGGATAATGAGGAAGACCCACAGATAGATTTCTGTTTAATATTTTCTGCTGGTACAATTTTCATTGAAAATGGGATATTTTGTTTGGCTTCAAACATTCCATGGGCAGCTAAGGATTTGGTTTGTGGCACTTGGCAAGGAGCAAAGAATCAAAATTCATGGGAAGAGTTGAAACGATTAAATACATTTTAAAGTGAATTTCTTTCTCACCAAAAAAATTTACCCTGTTGTTGTCAGCACTTACATGGACTTCACTCCCTCACCTTTTCTGTGCACAGACAGGCACCTCTCACAGCCTTGAAAGCAAAACATGGATCAATGCTGTTTTCAGAACAACAGCTAAACTCTTTCAGCTGATGTGTCACTCCAGAAGGTGCCATTTCAGATGTGATTAAAGAAAGGAGTCAAACATGCTACAGTACATTAAGTTTGAGCCAGTCTTTGGGGATCTGTTGAGTGATAGTGGAAAAGAATTTAGCAAATCACACTGGGACTCAGGATGCTGGTGGCTCTACAAGATGCTTTGGGCTGTTTTCATTAATTGCTTTGTGCACTTGTGGTCCTTTTTGGTTTTGAAGCTTGTTATATTTATCAAGTAATGTAGCAAACAGGCTGTATTAGTGGCTGTTTAGTGGAAATAAATAACCATATGTTTGTGAGCAGTCCTTTGGCTACTTGCCATGCCCAAATTATTGTGAACAACCAATGCTTTGTAAGCTGCCACATGGTCCCTGCTCTAAATGCCTCAGATTAATTTGATCACTTAGTGTGTGGCTTTTGATAAAGTAGAGTAATATGGAAATTACAAAAATTAGTAATGGTAGATTTTTCTTGCTTTAATTATTGATTTTAGATCCATAAGTATTTGTATGATTTGGGAGAATTCCTGGTTTGACTTTCAAGTTGCCAGACATGTTTTCTTTCCAAACAGTAGAAATATTGACTATAATGTCAGTGGGTGAAGTTAAATGTTAGTGGGAAGAGCCAGTAGGAGAGAGAGGGATGGGGGTGGGCAGAAATCAAGAATAATTTTAGCACAAGGCTGGTTTTGAAGATTTATGAAGTCCACAAGCACATACAGGTGACTCCATGGACTCTACAACAGGATTTTATGGGGATGATATTTGAATTGTTGAGTGTTTACTTTTATTCTGAATTAAGAGAGGGAACTCTTCATATTGCATTCAATAAGTCCTTATATCTGGCATAGCTCTCCATCTGCAATGAATTTTAAATACATAAAATGAAGGAAAGCATGTACATCATCTGCATTTGCAATATTTAGAAACATAAGCAACGTTTCACCCTCTCTTCTCCCATCACTAATACATAAAGCTTAGAAGCAGGTTGTGCTGAATTCACCTTGAACTCCCATCCCTATTTTACAAAAGCCCTGTTTTTAAGGATGTCAACATCCTCTAACTATCCATGCCTGCAGATCCTCAACTTAAGGACACTTGTTCAGAGTGAAAGGTCTCTTGCACAGGCATTTCCTTATTTCTCCAAACTCTGGAAAGGAAGCACAGTTTCTCTTCTACATATGGACCAAAAAAAAAAAATTGTACAATATTAAGCTTCTAAGGCCACAAAGAGAGAGAATTAATAATTGGATCCAGATCTCCTGATCTTTTCCTTCACCAGGTGGCCAACTTTGCATTCCAAAAACCTTCAAATATGGTTGTTTTGAGGATGTAGATGAGGCAGCACTTTACAGCCTCTGCTTTTCACATTATGCTTTAAAAATACTCAGTTCAATATTCTTTATGGTTGTGTTTCTCCCCCTGAACTGCAGTGTCTGGGACATTGGTGAAATTAGACCTCCAGTAAGTGCAGATTTCAGAGTGGCTGTAACTGTTTAGTGAGCATGGAAAATGGTTCAAAAATGAGACCTCTAGAATGATGCCAGGCTTCATTCCACTACTATTAAATCAAGGTTCATTTTTATAGAGCAGTTTGCTCAATTTTACTCCATATTAGAGGAGATCAATGAAATAATACGATATTTGACTAGAAGTGACACCTGGAGTTGTACAGTAATGTTTGCTTTTCTTAGCAAACTGACTTTACCAAAAAGACTTTGATCCTGTTCTTGTATCCACAGACTTTGAGTAGTCAATGCCTCTCAGGTACTTCAAAGTCTAACCTGGTGACATTATGGTTTAATAAATATATAGCTTTCCACTTTCACTTCCACTGACAGAATACTCTTTTCACATTTCCTTTACCTAACTTTCAGTATGCCTTTCAGCACTGAGCTGGCCTGTAGCTGCTCCCATAACAAGAAAATCTGTTCTCCTAATTCCAGCCACACTGTCTCTCAGGCATCAATTCATCACTTAAATTTGTCATAAGTGCGTTAAATAGAACACTGAAATTGTTCTTGTCAAATAATCTCCAAGAAGTATGGAGTATGACTCTGCTACATCCTTGGATTCTGCTCTGACATTTTACACTGTCAAAATAAAGCAGACGTTCCCCTCCTCCCCAGTAAAAGTTTTTTAAGCCATTAAATTACATTATCATTTATACATATTTTTATCTGCTGTATTTGCCTGGCTATAGTTATGGATCTGTCAGTGTTTTTACTATAAACCCCTATTTCCAGGGATTTAGCCAGTAATTCTGCCTTAATAATTTGCTCCAGGCTAAAGCTTAAAATGCAAAGTCTCAGGCTGAGAATAGTATTTTTTATTTTTTTTTTTCACCATTTTGAAAAGCAAATCATTTTGCCTGGTCTGAAGTATGAGAAGTGCAGTTGTGCCCTCAGGGAAGAGCTCTCTGGAGGGGGCTGGGGGTGTTCTCCCAGGCAGAGGATGAGCCTGCTCAGCTCTGCCCTCAACTTCAGGGCATTCAATGCTGCAAGCAAGAGAAATCTTTCCTACCTCTCCTGAAAGATGCTGGGGTGCCCGTGCAGCATCCAAGGATTGACTGCAGCTTGCAAAGGCTTCTGCCAAATACATCTAAAGTGGGGAGTTGGATGGTAATAGCAATGACTCTGGCAGTGTAGAACTCAGCACAGGTTTTTGGGTGGTTTTGTGAGTTGTTTTTTTTTTTTTTTCTTTTTTTCAACACTGTTCCCAGATAGCTTTTTCTGCAACTGCTGAAAACTTGGCTGTGCTTTGGTGTTCAAGTGGAAGCAATCCCCATCTCTTGCCAGCTGCCACGGTAACAGTCTTGTCCTACTATTAAAAAATGAATGATATCACCCCAAAATCATGAGTGAAATTATGAGATTGGAGGTCTCCCTTTAAATTTTTTTTTTGGCGGGGGGGATTGCTTTATTTGGAGCTTTTAAGCATTTTAGTAATTTCAAACTTTTAATCTTTCTGCTGTGTGACAAACTGGTTTTATTTATTGTCATTAACAAATGGAGTTTGGCTTAATCAGATGATTCTAGGACCTACAATTTTAACAAAAATGTTTTTTAAAAATTGCAGGGCTTGAAGTGAAATTCTGAGTTGGCACAGATAACTTCAATACTTTCTGACACTTTACACATAATTGCTGTTTAATTTCTCTCACTCTCCCTCCCCCTATTTTCTCCCTCTTACAAAGTGCCACAGACACAAGAGGCTACATTTGAGTTCATTGCCAGAGAAATCAGATGGAGGGTGAACAAATTGATCATAAGAACAGAAAGCAGCCATTATTTGCCTGATAATTTTTGGTAATCAGCAATAATGAGAACAGAAATAGAGAAAGTTCTTGTTAATTGCATCGGGGTTTTTTTGTGTGTGTGTGTGCAAAATGTTAATGTTTTCAAGAGAGGCAGCAATCATTCAGAAGAAGAAAAGGGTGCATTTTCTTACAGTATTTGTTGCAGGTGGCTATTGTTTAAAGAGGTTTCTTTGAACATCTCATGCTTGTTGATTATTTAAAATGAGCTGCTATGTTATCTAACTGATCCTGGATTGAAATTTCTAGAAAAAAAATTTTTTGCTGTGAAGTTTAAAAAATGAAAGGAATGAAGGGAATGAAATAACTGTGAGGTATAAGGAAATAAGATTAGAATTGACCTTGCTGCTATGAAGACTCCTCTCAGCTCTTGGGGATGGGGAGGAGAAAAATCAAAGATGTTAACCTTATTCTCTTTTTTCCCTTGCCTGCAGAAGGCCTCTTGGCACATACATCACATTTAATCTTATTTCTCCTTCTTGTGTATATTGCATTAACCTCAGTTTGCATTTGGCTTGTTTTCTGCCTTTAAAAAATGATCTGTGGGGAGCTGTACCTTCCATTTGGCAGTCTCCAGCAATTTGGATCTTAACTTTCACCAGAAAAATCATTTGGTCAGAGGGCAGGCCCAGTGGCCTCCAGGCTAGCTTGGAATTGGTTTGGAATTTCCTCCACATGCAGCAGTGGGCAGAGGGCTGGGAGTGCCTGGTTATACCAGGCAGAGACTTGGTCAGGGACTGGGGTGGCACCTGAGGAGCCTGGAGCAGCTCAGCTGCCAGGTCAGCTCCAGCTGGAGCCCGTGTTTGATGCCATGGTTCATGCTCTGTGCAGGATGGAAATGCTGGTCTGGAGAGATGCTGGCTTAGCACTGCCCATGGCTGGCAGAGCTGCTGCACTTCCCAGGCTGGGGCAGTGGTTTGGGTTTGGGGAGCAGCTCCTTGGGCAAGGCAGAGACATCCCTGTCCCTTGCCCTTCTCTTTGCAGGCACTGCTGCTGTTGGATGATTTTCTGGTTCTCCAGGGTTTTGTTAATTCTGTCTAAAGGCAGAGTCCTAGAGGAAAAGTTCCATGAGCTGGTGTGTGCTGCTCTTAGCCC
>NW_005054356.1:770755-779631 GCF_000277835.1 Geospiza fortis | reverse complement strand
CATCTGAACCTTCTTCCCATGCAGAATCTTGGAGAAGCCCCAAAATCCAAACCAAAGCCAAGCTGTGATGCCATTTAATAAGAGAATCCAGGGTTGTACAAGGGCAGGAGGGATGCTTGCACGATAATCTGCAAATGCACCACAGAACAGCAGAGCTCAGTCCTGCCAAGGACTCTCTGCATTTTATTGGAAATCTCATGACAATTGGATATGGCTTTTGCTTTGAGTTCCAGTGCTCCAGTGAATTTATCTCTCTGATAACTGGGGAGATGTAAATGATCTCAGCCTTCTCTGTACCACCCTTGTGCACTTAGTGTGTCCTGAAGCTGAGAATTTTGGCAGTAGGCAAAGATTTTGTCTTACTCTTTGCCTGACTGCTTGATTGCTGCTTCTTGGCAAGAGCTCATTTACTGAGAAAAAGACCTCTGATCTAGAAAGTGTGTGTGTGTACCTTTCTTTTTTTTTTTTTTTTTCCAAAATAAAAACATTCTGAAAACAGAACTGAACAGAAGATTCAACAAAGTACCTGTCATGGATATACCTGGGGTTTGGTCTAAGAAATGGGAGTATACTGCATTTGTGGAGGAGAAACTGGAGAAAACATGTTTGTGTTATTCTATGTGTATTTAAAACCAGAAAACCATGAAAACTGACATCTCCACTTCCCTCTGCATTGTTTAAATGACATTAAATGCAAATCTCAAGATAGAAAAAAAACATAAGGAAATAATATTTTTTCTCAGTATTTGTAGTATATTTACCATTTTTCTAAACATTCCTATACCACAGAAATGTTGAGATGTATTTTTTTCCTATACAGAAATACACTGAGGTGGGTTTTTTTTAAGTTAAGAAAGGGAGGATTTTCCAAGACAGATTTTAGATATTTAAGTATGTATTCTTCATTATTTTCTCTCTTATGCACATAAGAGCTTCTGCTGAGACCAGTTATTATTGTGGCAGTCCTTTTCATGAAAAGAAGAATTAAACCTGCTGCATTTCCCCCTTGAAAAACCTGTAAAGCTGAACTCTTGCTTTTCATACCTGCTGAGGTAATGGTATTTTAGAGTGCTTCAGCTTTCTTTAGTGCTGCATATTGATTAAGTTACTCAATATTTGACAACATGAAGCTTCTTTTCCCAAGATATTTGTTAGAGAAAATCTATGTTTTTCCATTTCTGAGGAAAGGCATTAAACACGTTCCTCAGTGTTTGTTGTGTTCCTAATGACAAGGTGTGCAACCAGCCCTGGGGGACTGAGCAGGGTGGGATCTGTTGGTTCCTCACACTCAACAATTGCTGTCAAGTGAAGAAACCACCATTTGAATAAACAGTTATTTAATTCACATTTCCCCTAAAATTATCTCCAGAATTTTCTTTGCAAATCAAATCAATCTAGATAAAATGATTATTTGATACATTTCTGTTGGGTTTGTGTATAGAACAATATTTGGGTTTGTGTCTTGCTTTGTAATTTCTCCCTTTTTCAATCTGAACAGGTTCTTTGTTTTCCCCCCACCCACGTACAACTCTCCCAGAATTCAGTGGTCCTGAAGTCATTCTGTCAGTCAGCCCTGCTCACAAAAATCTGTAGGGTTGCATATTTCTCTGTCTTTGTATTTCTTTTAAGAATTTCCAGAAAAATAGCTGATGACCATCATGAGTTTGTGACGGACAGAAAAGCTCCAGTCAGCGTTACTCTGGCTGCTGGGCTGAAAACTCTGTGAGGTAGCTGTGTATGAACTGTTGCAGTAACTCCTAAATTATAGATGAGAGCTGTGATTCCACATTCTGTAGCAGTCAGGTGCTGCATATGATCCTTTCTTCCATCCTTGCCTATTCCCTGACTAAATAAAAGATGGGCTTTCCATATAACCCTTCTCTTTTAGATTTATTTTATAAATATGTCTGGTGGATATTAACTGATTTTGACTCCTTTATAGCCCATATGATCAGCACCTAAAGGAAGAGCAGATTTCTCTGTTTCTTTAAAAAAATCTCTTGAATATTCTTCTGGGAGCCATCAAACCTGTCTCCAGTTCAAGGTGACAGTGTCTGTACCTGCTGCACATTTTTGGGGGTTTGGCCAGTCCTTTTCTTCCAAGGATGAGAAGCTACATGACCTTCTCCTGAAAGAGAGACACAGCCCTTGTTTAGTATTAGAGACACAGGGATGTCTGCAGACATCCTGAAGGGCAGAATGGGAAGCTTATTTGTAATTTTTCAGGATGTTAAAACTACAGTAAGAATTAATTTCAGCAGCTGTAAACTTCTGCATGCCTGTGTGTGCAGGCTGACATCGTGGTGACTTCATTAGCCAGTCATCAGAGAGCTGTGACTCATGCTCTGGTGGCACTCAGCTGCATTGCAGATCTTTGTATTAAGTAAGATTTAATTAATATTTAATTGGCAATTAGGAAGGAAAGTTTTGAAGAAGTTGATTTCCACTTTTTTTTTCGCCTTCTGGGCAATACTAGACTCTTAACCTCTAGTGATGGTTATTGTTAAGTAGGTTGAAGGAACTGAACAGGAAATACATAGAGAATTGAACTTTGAATGATTTGAAATGACCCATTTCTTCTATCTCCTTCACCACATATGCACAAATTCTTCCTCAAAAAAATTGCAAAAAATTCTCTGTATATTGTTTGCTATCATAAAAGTAAAGGCTGAAGTTTGATCATAAAATGTATTCCTGCATCCAGAAGTCTGGCAGAAGAAATCAATAAAAAAGAATTGCTTGTCTTACTTGTTGTTTTTTTTTTCCAAAATAATACTCAG
Source organism: Geospiza fortis (assembly GCF_000277835.1). NCBI lineage: Eukaryota > Metazoa > Chordata > Aves > Passeriformes > Thraupidae > Geospiza > Geospiza fortis. The sequence continues at coordinate 776,851 of NW_005054356.1, read as the reverse complement.
AGAAAATATGATAACAGATCTTGAAGGTAGGTCAGGAAGGGCAAGTTTAATTGAGCAGAGGCATGGCATAAACAAAGTGTGTGACTAATCCATGGATCCCTTTATTGTCTGGGCCCTCTCTTTCCATCTCTCTTGGACCAAATTAAAGCAAAACATCTTTGTACATTTTGTTTACCCAGTGTTCACCACTGAAATAACAGGGTTTCAGTGATTTGCACAAATTTAGGGGTGTTTATTTCCACTGCCACTTGTTTGTGAGTGCTCATAGAACTTTGACTGCTCTGGTGGAAAAAACAGAAAGTGACAAAATCCCCAAGGGAAGATTTGAATTAAATTTTGTGCATCCCTTGATTTGGGGTTTGCTAAGACCTACTGTATGTGTGAGAAACAAGGCTTTCCTTTTTTATTTTCTTGTATATTTTTGGCAGCTTATGGAGATTATCAACATTTTATATGACACAAGAATGCAAAGCAGGATACATCATGCAAAAAGGGGCTGAGTTCCACTTTGGACAACTTTACCAAATCCATCCCCACTCTCTTTCTGTTGGCTTCATAATCTTTTCTTGAGAAACAATTGCTTCTTCACATGGAAACAGGTATATTAGTGGCAGCTCCAGGCTCTATGCAGCATATGATGCTGGAAGTTTAATTTAGACTTGGAGAAATGAAAAACCGTGGAAGAAAATTTGTAGGGGTTTTCATATATTGCAACACACTAAACTATATTAACTTTATCCAATGACCTTTGTTCAGCCTATGGTTTCATTTCTTGGAATTGCCAACACCAAAGTTGGAGAAATCTAGAGGAAGCCATGAAAGATGCTTCATAATAAATGCAGTCACCTCACCACATTGAGCTTCCTAGGATAATGATTAACTCTTTGTATTCTTCAGAATTTCTTTATATCAGATTAGAACTGAGTTCTTTAAGGTGAAGACTCTTCTTAGTAAATATGCAGCTAATTTTAGATGTACTATAAATATATTAAAGTCATGATGGTTGTTTTATTTTCAAGTGCTAGTAGACTTTTTGGCATTCTGTAATTCCAGGACCTAGTTGTTACCGTCCTTATTTTGACAACCAGAAGTTAAAATAGAGAGGAAAGTTTAAGCCCAATGTTTGTTGTCACCCCTTGAATATGTAACCACACTCTGACCATAAAATCTTCCTCCCCCATTGCATATGGAGATTCCCAATGAATTCTAGGCAATGGAGTCAAGAATAAAAGCTAATGAAGACTTTCTGTAATGGTGGTAAACAGATTTTTTTTTCCATTACTCTTAAATTTTAGTGAGGATTAAGCTCTGTACAGAGGCATGGAAGCCTGCAGAGCTTTAATTACTCAGCACTGGAAAAGCTTTGTCTTGCTGAATAGTCTTCCTTGATTTGGTATATTTCTGATCTGCCCTTGAAAATTACTCACAGGAAAAAAATTAGACAAAAATAAAGTTGCAAAATTTTAATACACCTACAGTGAGTTTTAATGAAATTCAATCAGAGCACAGTGAACACATCTTAAATTGGCTAAAATATTCCGTATGTGATCCTGATGTTTTAATTAAAATATCACTGGAAGGATTCAGTTAGTGTGGGATTCAGTGGAAGTACTGAAAATTAACTGTGGACACAAATTCTTAGAGGGATGACAAAAATATTGAGAGAGTTGCTTGTCATTGTTTTAGCAACAATCTGTGATTGTTACACATCCCTGTAGTCTGCATCAGCTATTTTGAATGAGGCAGGTTCAGCTCAGCGCTGTGTTTTTCTCTTTTTCCACTGTCATTGAGCCTATAGTGTCACATCCTAGAACAGCCCACGGGTTGGTCATTTCCTCCTTGCAGATTAATCTCCTGTCTTTTGGAAAAGAGAACAGAAATACAGAATTATAAATGCACAACACTCTGCTTTCTTTGGAGTTTAAAAGTAGGTTTAAGATTTGTTTGGCTCTTGATTATCAGCTTCATATTTTTTTGGAGGTTGTTTTCATGTGGTCCTTGGAATCTGAGTTTCATCACGTATCATTGTATGATCAGTTGATGAAATCATTGAGAGAAAAAAAGAGTAATGAAGCAGCCTTTAAAAACTGAACGTCTGCAAATCTGCAAATCTTAAAAGAAGCCAAACAAAAGCTAAACTGAAGGGTAGGACCCTTCTTGAAAGAAAATTAAATGGCTTTATAGATACTATTATTTTCTAAGAAACTATTTTTTTTATACTGAAAAGAAACTCTTTTCAGCAGTATAGTACATACAACTTCTGACAAAAAACTGGAAAGCAATTTAAAATTTCCCCAAAAGACATACGACAATGTATTCCAGACCTCTGAAAACTGGGGTGACGCTGTGGGGTGCTTAATTATAGACCAAAGTTTTATCAAACTAAGAGAAATAGAAAGTACTAGGCTAAGTATAAAGCTGCAAAGAATGTTCAGTGGTTTCATTCATAGAGTGAAGTAAATTTTTTTATTCCTTTTTTTTTTCCTCAAGACCAGCTGCAGGACCACTGATAAGAAGTGCAGGGGAATAACAGCCTTTGGGCTACTTGTTCCATTATCTTTGGATGAAGATGCTCCTGATTGTGGATGGATGCTACATCCACCTCTATGGAGGCACGGGGAAAATACTTTTGAGAAGTATTTTAGACAGAATAATGAATGAGCATGCATTTTCAAAAGACTTTTCACTAAAGAAATAATGTCTTTGAGGGGGATCTGATGCTTACTCCTATAACAAAGTGTAGGAACACCCATCTCAAAAATCTCTCTCAGCTTTCCCAACCACAAAAACTCATCTATAGAGGATGAAAATGGTGCAATTCACTCCCCACAGGCTGGCCTCTGTCTCTCCCTATGGCTGTGCTATCACAGAGTGATCCAGGCCTCCTGGCTTCTTTTTCTGTCAGCACTCCATGGCAGTATCAGCCAACTGCAGAAACATCCCAAAACCAGATTTTTCCTAAACTTGGAGTGAACCTGAACCTGAAATTCCTGTGAGTGTTATTCTGTGTGTTAATGAACCCAGAACACCTATGTGCAGAATTTTATGGTTTTGTTCACCTTGAGGTGTGGGTGCTCAAAGGATGTCTCATTTTCAAGAGGCAAATGTCTCTTGCTGTTCTCTCTGAACTGCCTTCCACAAATTTTATCTTTGCACTTCCTGAGAGCCCCAGGGCTGGAAGCCCCAGACGATGAGCTCAGGTGGAGTCCATCATGCGTGTCCTGATGTCATTGCTCAGGGGCAGGAATCATCCCAGTGGCAGGGCAGCCAGCCAAGGGCATCCAGCTTTTCCTTAAAGGCACCTGCACACCCAGAACTTCCCAAAACAAGTGTGCATCAGCTTCCTCTGCTTGCCAAAAAGCAAATATCCCTAAGGGACATCCAGTGGCTCCTCTCTTTATCATCTTGTTCTCTTTCCACTCCCTGTCCAGGCTTTTATTTTCTGCCCATCCTACCCTCTCCTAACACTTTTCTCACTTCTAATGTGCTTGTGTCCCTTCCTCCCCTGTGTCCCCCTGCTCAGCAACTCCTGTCCTGCTCCTGTCCCCCAGGTCCCGCTGCTCACAGACCCCTCCATCCCCCTGCTGCAGATTTGAAGCTGAAGGAAGTGACAGGCAGAGTGGACAGCTGGAGTTTGTCTGGCATGACAGCTTTCCCCTGTGCCAAAGATTAGTATTGCTGCTCTGCTGGTGCAGCCAGATATAAAATACAGCCCCAGCCTTTCCCTGAAATATGCCCTATATAAATTCCAAGCCTTGGGTGAGAGAAAAGTTGACGATATTTGATGCCATCTTTTTTTCATGAACATACACAATCTATATATAATTTTTATATCCAAGCTTGCTTCCAGCCTTCCCAGTCAAAGCAGCAGCTTCTAGGCTCAAAGTGAATTGCACTTATGTAACTTCTAAAGCCTGGTTGGTATTCTGTGTGAATTGGCAAATAATGACAGAAATTCCTGAACCATGGTTTAGCACAACCAGACAGTCGCTCTCAATGTTTACTCTAATCAGGAAAATGAGTTAATCTACAGAGTCATAGAATCATAAAATTTTTTAGATTGGAAAAGACCTTGAAGAACATCAAGTCCAACAGTTAAATTTATCTTTAAAGGGAAAATGTTTAATTTGTCACTCTACAAAAACACTGAGTGGGCTTTAATATTAAAAGCCAAGATGACGTGGATTTTACTTGTCACTAACTACAGGTAGCTACAGACATAATAATAATAATCATTATCATAATCATCAAAAACAATGAAAGCATCTAGTTCTACTAGATTAAAAAAAATATCTGGTGTGGAAATGTGGAAAAAAACACACAAAATTCAACAGTTTGTGTTGTAACACCTGCTATAGCTCATGGCTTGCAGCAGCAATAATCTGCCCTGTATTTGGCAGTATTGTATTGTTTGGTATGACAATTGTCATGTCCCAATGCCAAAAGCAGGATTTGACTGTTCTCTGATTGACAGTAATATAAAACAGCACATTAGGTTTATTTTACTTATTTTACAGAATTCTACCACAAGATAAAACCAGAATCTGTCCCATTAAATAGGCTTTGAAAATCTGGGCAAAAATCTCAAACCCATGAAACCCATGAGGGTGAAAGTTTTTACTCAAGATCACATGGTTTTCACAATTATTTTGGGCTAATTTTAGGATTGTTCCTGTGCCAGTTTGAAATTTTGTGTGTCCGTCATGACTGATCTAAATGAATAACTAAAATACTGAAGATTTATTGCCATAAAAGGATTTCAGCTTTCCAAGTGATAAGAATGTTATGACATGTATTGATCTTCTGAGGTGGTAGTAGTCACTGAAAGATGGATCTTCCCATTTAATTTTTTTTTGTTCTTTTTACTATTATCATATTTATTGAGAACATGTCAGAACAATTGGCACAAAGCCTTGGGATGCTGATAAACTGATAAGATGAGCATATATGTGAAGCAGTAGTTGATCAATGTATTTTAACTAAGGTTGTTTGGTCAAGGAAATGTAATACTTTCCATATCTCCTCTTGGAAATAAATGTAATAGTCTATCTCACCTCCCATGTGTTTCCCAGTAATCACCTTCAGGTTTTTTTTCCCCAATTAATTACAGGCTTTTAGATGACAAATGGAGTCCCTCTCATGGGGACAGGAAGGGAGAGGATTGCTTGGAAAAATTCTCCTTTGAACAATGCAACCTTACATACAGATTATTTCTAAGCAGACTTTTTCCCTGTGTCACTCTCATTTCAATGTGTATTTGGAGACTCCAGGATTTATTCCAAGCTAGTTTACAACTAAATTAAAGGAGGAGAAGGAAACACCAGAAAGAAGATTTTATGCAGTTTGTCAATGTAAGCTCCAAGCTATTGAGGATTATTCCCTTGTTTTCATGGGGGCTTTATGATCTTTATTGTGATTTAAGGAGGAAAGAGCATGGGATTTTTTTTCTGTATTCTTTTCTCTTCTGTTTGTGTGTGTGCTCCCTTCCTCGTTGTTCATTTACAATGCTCATTTGGAGAACACACAACAGTGGGAACATTTGGGAGCAGGGGAAGATTTTAATTGTAATCTTCCAGTTTTAATTGTTGTCTTCCAAGGCGATAATGACGACGAACATAAACCATTCTACATGAATGTCTCTGTTACAGCAGAGAAACTAACTGAGGAATAATGGGGAGGAAAACAGAAAATATTTGCTGGAAGGCAAAATTGGACACAGGCCAGATCACAGATTCTGATAGGATTTTTTTTTCCTTAAGCCCTATACCAGCCATGCTACAAACACATCCCAGAGCAGGAATTAACTGCTTAAGAAGATTGTGCTAATGGGGATGATTTTAAAGCATGGGAAGCTTTGCTGTTTGTGTTTCAACACCAGTAGAAGAGGCATCATTTGGAGTCCACTAAAGTAAATCTTCATGCAGACATCTCCTGACAGGCATGAATATGTGGTGTGCATAAATAAATGCATAAAGTGCAGCAGAATTCTTATGGAAAGTGCCACATTGCAGAGAATATATTTTCAAATGCTCAAGGTAACAAAAGTGCATCACCCCCTGTGCTGTTTAGCTGCTCCTGAGATATTGGGGGAACACT
>NW_005054356.1:716720-770728 GCF_000277835.1 Geospiza fortis | reverse complement strand
TTCACCATCACAGGTAATTTCTCCCTTTAGTATGGAGTTAAAAGCCTGGATTTAATTTAGACTGCTCTTGTGATTAAGTTCATTCACTGTGGGCTTCACCTAACAGATGGGCCAGGGTTACCACATTGATTTGCATAGAAATTAGAATTGATCAAAACTAAATTATTGATTATTTCAAGTTGAAAAACACCCTCTTCAACCTTGCATTCTCATGGAGCACCTCCTAACTGATGAGCTGTTATCATTGCAGAGCTGGTAAATAAATAATAAATTGGTAACATAATAAAAACATAATAAATAGGGTGGGATTTTCTGGTAATTTTGAACATTGTAGAATGGATAATAAGTTTGAATCAGAAGAACTCCCCTTTAAATGCTAGGAAGACCTGATGATACATTCTGATATCATTTTAAATGTTATTTGAGAATGAAAAAGGCTTGATTTTCTGCTTCACATTTAAAATGTGGTTTTTCATTTAAAAATTAATTAGAAATAGTCCTCCCTGTTAGTGTTTGTTTGTTAGTTTGGTTTTAGTGGTCAGATTAATTTATTTATTAGAAGTCCCTTACAGCACTTTCCCACATTAAATTGCATTGAGTTTTCTTCCTCCTAACACTTCCAATTCTTTATCTCTAGTGATAGAAAACTCCTCTTCCCTTGCCTCCTCTTTTTTCCTGTTAAATGCTTTTTATTTAAGGAACTCAGGAACAATGGCATTTATTGGAGAGCTCTGAGAACAAAGTTTAATTCTCAGCTCGGCTGTGTGATCCCTTTATGACACTGAACAAGTTACTCAGGCTCTCTGTGTGCTGTTCTCTATCTATAAAAGACAGATAATAGCACTTTCTTAACTGGCAAATCTTAACAATGTAGGTATTAAAGGTTATGTGTATTTCTGCTGAGGCATAGCCAGAACTTTAAAATATATACAATTTTTGAGGTAGGTTGAGAGCCATTTCCTTCCTTTTATTTATTGCTAACCTTGGCAAGGTTTTTCATCTTGCTCCCTAAGAAATGTGTGCATTTTCAGAATTTGCTTCAAGTGCCATATCTGATCACAGGTATCAGAGATCCAGTTATGAAATGGTCTGATTTAAAAACTGCAGAAACAGAATTCCAGAGTCACTTTTCCGCTACTTAGTTTCCATCTGAGGCAAGTCTGTACAGATGGGTATCTTGTTGGAATTCAATATCCTGAATATTACCTTGATTTTCTTTGGGTAGAGAGGAAGAAGATAAGTTCATTAGTATCTGCTTTCCTCCAAACCTCTCCTGCAATGACTTTCCTTTGGTTATTCAGGTAGGTGATTTCTTTTTTGCCTTTGGAGCCACATTCAGGTCATCCAGCTCCCTAGTAATTTGAATACCAACAAACTGGGTCTTTCTGACAGCCTGAGCTTGACAGGCTGCTCTAAGTCCCTCCACTGAATTGTTGGTCTGTCATGTTATTTCCCCTGGAAATGGTATAAGAGCTGATAGCAACCTGAATACCTAAAAATAGATGGGCAGAATAGGCCTTGGAATATGTAGCTGGTATTTTATCATCCTGGCTCCCTCTGCCATTGCATGGTGCAATGTGATAGCTTAAAATAACTAAGTACCATTCTTGTGCCAAAAATATAAAATGTCATTCAGTATTACAGTATCCATTTCAGCTATGGACACACTCCTCACAGTTCCTTCAGCATTTTTCCTAGCACAGCTAATTCCAAACATTGTCAGAGTGAAAACTCTTGCAGGTGACCAAATTTATCTAATCCAGAGAGACAAATTTATTAAACGGGACCAACACATTTTTCTCCATCTGCACCCCTGGGTTTGATCCTTCTAAACTCTCCACATGGCCTAAGATCCCTCATGCTGCTTTGTCTTCCCACCACAAGTCAGGAACAGAGTAAAAGGATAAAATCTGCCTTGCCAACTTGTACTTTCTTTTAGCCACAGGCTAATTTTTGTTGTTCTGGGGAGTAGTGATGCGTATAATGCATGTACAGTAGATTTGATGAGCTGGAGGCTTCTGCTTCAGATGGTGTTTCTGGAGTTGTTTTGCTGCTTTAGTGCAAGTGAAAGATTTCCTCTTTTTGGCAGAATGGGTGTCATTGCCATAGATTTTAGATGCCTCTCCTGAAAAACACATGTGCTGGAATTACCTTATAGAAAACCAAGCTGCAATTTTTAACCTAAAAGATACAGAATTGTGTCAGCATTTGTTTACCAGTTTGCCCGAGCTGAAATGGGCAAAACCCAGCTGAGTTCTCATCAGCTTCAGTGCCCTGGTAGGAACCAGAGAGGGGAATGGGAAGAGTAAACCCAAAGAGCTGTAACACAGGTTAAATCAGATAGAGGGATTGTTTTAGCTCTCTAAATATCATATTCACACCCTGATTCCTCCTTACTCTTCCTGTAGCTGCTGCAAGAGCCTTTCCAACTGTTGGGGGCTCTGCTCTCTGATCTGGGAGAAACACGGTCACTGCTACCTCAGCTGTGTCCCTGCAGTGCAGGGGGACGGGGAAAGGAAGACGGGAGAAATTATTGCTGCTGCTGTGGGACAGGTGCTTTGAACACTTTTATTCAGTTCTCTGGTGCTTGAGAGGTTTGATCGAGCTCCTCCTCATTCCGTGTTCTGACCCTAATCCAGTCTGGGTTTTCCCCCATTCCTCATTCCAGGTATGATTCCATCCCTGTTTTTCCCCATTCCACATTCTGGCTCTGATCCAGTCCAAGATTTTTCCCCATTCCTGATTTCTGGCCCTGCAAAAGGTTTTTTAGTTTGTTTAAACTTTTCTTTCTCCTCTTGGAAAAGCACTGTTGTCTCTTGCAACTGTCAGGTGCTTTTCTGTAGTAAGAAACAAGCTAAGAACTGGACGATGTTTATTTTATCATGAGAAATAATTAGTGTATGAGAGAATTGGGCTGTCACCAATTTTTATGTCCACAATAAAGCAAAATGAATTGCTAGAAAATGAGCAAAACTCACATTTAGATGTTCCTGTGCCTTGTGTATTTTTGATACCTTTGCCTTCAGATAGTTCCACTCAGATCCTCACTTCATCCTTTTGCCTCTCATTTCAATTGTTTTGGAAGTGCCAAAAGCATCTTGTTTGATGCAATAAATGTTTTGTCAGTCATAGGCAGATTGTTTGCAGAGCTGCAGTTCTCTTAGGTATGTGTTTATGAAGTACACAAGCCTGTTAGTGATGGTTTTTTCTTTATATTCTCTTGTGTTTTGTATTTCTGTAGAGCTGAACAGAAACATCATACCATGATAAAGTTGGGCTGGTGGCTGACTCACCTCCCTTCTCATCCTCCTGAGCTGCAATTTTCTGTGTTTGCCTTTTTTGCTCAATTTTGGCACAGGGAGTGTGATTCTGCTCTTCACACATTGTGCTCCCGAGGTAATGTTATGGATCTCCATCCTGCCAGGAATGGGGATTCAGTGCTACCCTGGGCTGAATATTTGGGTTGTCAGAAGTGTTGGAAGGGTGGCAGGATGGTCGTTTCATCTCATAAAAATGCATTTAAAAACCAGTGAAATAAAACACAGGACGGAGGCAAGAAGTGATTCATTAAGGGTGGACAAATTGGCTTTCAAAAGACAAAGTAACTGCTCTCCAGAGGGATAATACAGCAAGTTACTGAACAGTCTGGGCTGAATCCAGAAAAGGATTTAATTGTGTGCTTGATTTTAAATATTCAAGTAGTCCTTTAGCTTTACAGGGAAAATCCATGTGTGTAAAGTAAAACAGAATAGAGTCTGCACACAATTAAACTCTTTATCTTGCTCCATTTCCCTGAATTTTGCTCCAAGGCTTCCAAGCCATGATTCCACCTTGGAGTGATCTTGTATTTCATAGCACACAAATGTTCTCAGCTCTGTGCAACCCTTGGCTTCAGATCTCAGCTCCTGTCTAGGGGGTTTTGGGATATTCACACACAGCATCCCCAGAATGAAGTGTACACACACTGAAATAGCAGCAGAATACTCCTGGTTTTCACAACAAATCCTTCTCAGGGCAGCAGTTTTCAACTTTTCATTGGAGAAAAAGAGGGCTGTGGGAAAGGGCTCCTCACTGAGGACAAAGGTTCTGCTGTAAGTGAATATATACATTAGCAATTAGCTGCTATATGATGGCTAGGAAAACTCAGAGAGAAGTTTGGGATTATAAGATGAGTTCAGGAAACTGTTTCTGAAAGACCTTAGGGCCAGATTCTAATTAGCAAATGACAAAATAGTTCAGAAAATAAGACTAGCACTGTAAGAATCTTGCCATAGTCAAAGCCCACCATCAGCAAAGATGCTTAATTATCCTGCATATGATAATTCCCTTGTGGAGTTATATGATAAGTATAAAGGGCATTGAAGTCAGAATTACCCTGAAAGTCTTTGGCCTGAAAAGCAGAAGAAGTGAAAGAAAATATAACAATGAAAACAGTTTGAAACAATTTGCATCTTTTCAATAACTCCTTTTTTACCACTCTGTAAACAGCACGGCAGGAAAACAAGGGAAAAAACCTGTGGGCTGGAGTCTCTTCTCTTTTCCATGAGCTTTATTGTGTTTCATTAGTCCTGATTTTAATTATTGCAAGCAAAAATGAAGCCAAGGCTTGCTGCCTCTTAAGCTGCTCAGCTCAGATCCCTGCAATTCCTTGGAAAGAACAGGAGCAAAGCAATCTTTGGGTAACATAATACAACCCCTGAACTTTGATCTCAATCAAGGCCTTCTGAGAAGAAACAATAATGTCATAACTCCTTGAAAGCTTACAACGCCAAAAAATAAAACCTCTATCAGAAACCTGCCCACGAACACTGAGACATAATTCTCCTGACCCCACAGCACTGCTCCATATGTTGTATATACTAAAGAGAAAAAATGGGTTTTATTTGTACCTACACTCTCACCAATTATAGCTGAAGCTGTTGGCTCCCTGTGTGTTGTCATTGACACAGATGGATAAAAACAGATACAGGGTGTAAGGGAATATTATAACTCAGAGCTCTCGTGCTGCACCACAGACAGGATTTAAATTCCTCTGTACCTCTTAGCTTGAAAAGTTCTCTGAGAAACAACCTGACTGATGAAGGTCTGTGTAAAGTAAAATTTCCAGCCTTTGTGCAAAGTAAAATTTCCAGCCTTTGTGCTGGCATTCAGGCTGGAAGGCACAGCAGGAGGAGATGGGAGATCCTTGGGGCTCAGGGGTGATTGGTACTGGCTGTGAGCTGCACGTGGGAACAGGACCCTGCTCGCTGTGGGAAATTCATGGAGGGGGATTTATCTCATGGAACTGACCAGTGAGTGACAGTGTGGCCAGGACCCTCCAGTTTGTGCTGGATCTGCAAAGGTTTAGGTGGCAAACCTATTTATTTTACCCCTACTCATCCACTTGTCCAGTGGCTCAGCTGCAAGACTGCCAGCTCTGAGCTGCTCAGAGCCCACATTCCTGTTCAGGGCAGTGTCCATGGGATGGTGACAGCACAGGGTCCCCTAACCCTAACCCTAGGCAGGTAAATCAGCCCAGGGTTAGGGATGGTCCTAAGGAAAAAACTGTGGAGGCAGCCATGTGGTGGCAGTTTTGTGTTCCCCTTGGGATGCCTTTGGCAGCAGCAGAGTGCCTGGAGCTCTGGGCTTTCTGTTTTAAAAACCCTAACCCTGGCTGGAACCCTAACCCTAACCCTAGGCAGTAAATGCAGCCTAGGGCTGAGGCTGAACAAACATCGGTTTCCATGAAGAGTTCCCAGAAAATACCTTATGGGATAAGAATTTTAACATTAAAATTTGTGTATCTACACCAATCCTGCAGTGATCTGACTTCTCTGATGTCCTCTCTTCGATTCTGTCCACAGACAACGCCATGCTGTTATTAGAAAGACAAAAGGGGGGGAAAAAAGGAAAAAAACCCAAGGACATTTAATGATGAATTCTAAAATCAATTTCTTCCCTGTCCTGTCCTCCCCCCTTCAGATACTGAATTATTCAATGAAAAGATCTGAGGCACATGAAACACATTGCAAAGAAAGATGTCAGCCAGGGTCTCCATCACCACAATTTTCTTGTTTTTTCTTTCACAGACTGACTAAAACCCAAAGTAGCCATATTATTTGATGGAGTTTAAAGAAGCAAAAATTTCCAGGGACAGGTAAAACAGTGTTTGTAATGAAAGATAAGCTAACTTCCTTTGGAGTTTTTAATTACAACACACAAGGAAAATGATAACAGCGCATGAGCAAGGGGTCTAGAGGGTGTATTTGTGATGGGGGGATTTGTGGTGCCAAACTGGGGGCAGCAATAGTGGGTCAGAGGAGGAAGGAGGAGTTCCTGGGCCAGAATCTCATTTAGACAGTGCATTTTTCACTGGAAACTGTGGGCTGGTAGATCTCCCCAGTAAGTGTGAACAGGGAATGTCCTGTGTGCTGGGCCAGGATTCGAGTGCCGCATTTCTGCGCTGGTGCCTGTGAGTGCAAGTGAGCTGGGAATTAGGGAATTTGGGTCTCTCTGAATTGTTTCCATTAGAAAAATCAATTACTTATTGATTATCAGTGACAGTTCGTATTGATTATGTGTTTTTACTACATTAGGTATTGCTTTGGCACGTGTTTTTCCTTTCTGAGGAGTATGCCAAGCCCTTTTCCATCCTGAGCTGTGAATTTTGGATAATGTCTCTTTGCTTTGCACAGTGCAGTAATTTGTGTTTTCCTGTGGCTACACAATCCTCTGGCTGTGCATCTTTGTGTGTCGTATCACTTCCTCTGTTTCAGAGAAACAATTATTTGAGATTTGCAGAAATATCCACAAACCAAGCAGCATTTACCCCTTCCATTAGATGGAAAGTGGTTGCAGTCACCTTCTGCTGAATTATTGAGCTGAGAGGTCACAAGTAACAAATGCAATAAAATCCATTTGCTTTAGGACTATTAGCACATTTTGGAGATAATGATATTATTTTTCAAATATTCCTAGGTATTTATTTTAATTGTACAGTCATGCAGTTCAACTTTCAGCAATGGAAAGTATAGGAAATTTCTGTTTGTTTTGGCTGTTTCTGTAGAAATCAGGGGAATGATTGATAAACAGAACACTTGTTCTGGTAAGTCAAGTTAGGAGAGCCTGTGAAATACAAAGCAGTGTTAAAAGAGTTGCTCTCCACATTATCCAGTTGAGTTTCTGAGTGGTAACACATCCTCTCATCTGTGATGCTGGAACAGCCCTTGGCTTCCACTGCTATCAGTGGACACCCACTGGTTTATCTCACTTAAAGATACCTCTGGTATGTTTTAAATAAATTTTAAAAGAGTATTTTACTTAGATATTTCCTCTTGTTTTTAGTGTATATTGATATTAGGGATCTGTTATTGGAAATTTAGAGATATTAGATCTCTAGGCAGGTCCCATTTCATGGAAATGAAGAAGACATAAAGAATGTATTTGATTTTTTTTCTGAATTTGCTTGATTTAATATGAATTGTTCTCTGTATTCCTATTGCTGGGAAGATAGAAGCTTGCTGGTGAGCTGTCTGTGAAAGTCAGTAACATTATGAAAAGCAGGCATTGTTCTGTGTAAATTATTGAATTTGGCTGAAAAGCTGGGACTAGAGATGCACTAGATTTATTCAGAGGTGGGACAAAGCCCCATCCACTCATCCTGCAGATCTAAAAAGACTTAATTTATGGTTTAGGCTCTATAATTTATGGTTTAGGCTCTGTCCCCCAGTGTAGCCTCTGTACTGGTGTCTGTGCTGTCATGGCCACTCACAGGAAGGGCTCTGCTTCTCCTGCCACCTTCCCTGGAGGACAGCCATAAATATTGTGGGGGGGTCTGCAGAAATAAATATTTCTTTAAGCCCAGAGAAATTAAGGAATAAAAATTCATGAAGTGCAGGTATGGTCCAGAGTCAAGTCTGTAAGTTTAGTGATAAATTTTGGGGTTTACCAGGGTAAATTGCTGCCTGAATTCAGAGCTGCATGTGCTGCACAAACCAAGGTCCCAAACATGGGAGGCTGGTTTAGCTTAAATCAGGCTCATATATCAGTAAGAGAATTGTTAATTGACTACAGAATCATTTATAGCCACTTACACAGTATCAAGGACTCTGATACTAAATTTACAAGTTTGTTTACCAGGCTGGTGAACAGGAAAACTCTTTACTTTACTTGGAAACTCTTGCAGTTTTTAGTGGATTGATATAAAGCTGCAATGTCAAATTCTCAGCTGTAGACTCCAGTTCTGCCTAAGAGAATGAATCTGTGCCAGTTTACAGTGTCTGAGACTTTGGTCCCATGAGTCCATTTTTAGATTCACATTTTGACTATAATTGTATTTTAAAGTGTAAGACAGAATATTGTGTGGCATTTTCTTCTACTCTGTTAAAATGATCCCAGTGTAATGGAAACAGGGAAAAAAAAAATCACTTACTTAGGCAGTTTCCAAAAGTGCAGTTCTGCAGAAAGGAGGGAAGTGAGTATTTATATTTAAAAACGTTTGTAAATTGTCAGGCAATGGAGCATGGGTGGAAGAAGAAGTGGAAGCAGGAATGTCTGCACTGCTTTAAAAATGAATCTTTATTTGTGGGCACTGTGCACACTTGCAGAGCCTCCTGTTTGCACAGCCAGCTCTGTGCTCTGGCAAAAATCTGTGGGTTTGGGAAAGTTTTGCTTTGCATTGCACTCACTTGACTGTGCACACATCAAAACTCTACTCCTCTAACAGAAAAATTACTTTGAAATATACCCAGTCATCCTTCTTGGATATATATGAAGATGAAGATAATGTCAAGCATTTTGGTATATTCATTTATAAATAATTCATCCAGCTGCACACAGTTATTTATTATTATTATTATTATTATTATTATTAATTATGTGTGTATAGCTGGAAAAGACAGGAAGGCTGTACTGCCTCAAGAGAGATGCTTAATCTTAAGAATTTGGTTAGACCAAGATGTGTGATATGAGAAAAGGAAGACAGGCAGTGATAAATAGATCTGATGACACAAAGGCTTTAATAATGTTGATGGGGAGAAATATCATTTGTTTGAGATGATTGCCTTGGGAGCAGTGAGTTCCCTTGGCAGGAGCTGAGCTGCCCTGCTGCTCTCAGAGAGCTGAGGCTGTTCAGAGCAGCAGTTTCCATCAGAGCACATCTGGATTTTCAGAGCACCATATCTATACTAGAGCACATCTGGCTTGGCTCTGCAGCCTCCAGGTGGCCAGAGCAGCTGCCTTGGGCAGGAATGTCAGGAAAAGGGCAAAAAGTGCTGTCAGGTTAGGGCAGACACCCAGAGGAACAGGCATGGACCCAGAGGCAGCCCTGTGTGAAAACAAAATTCCTGATCTCACTTTATTTAGCTCTCTGAGAGGAAAAAAAAAGGTGTGGAAGCAGAAAACAAAGATGCAAAGAGGAGCTTCACAGCAATAAACCACTCTCAGACAATATTTTGCTTTTATATTCCCCCTGCAATTCAGAGATGTCACAAACACCTCATTGAAATTACATCGAATGTAATGCTGTGATTTACTTCTGGCTTAACACAAGGAAAATATTTACATTTCATGACAGAACTGAGTAAAGTCTTAATAAAAATTAATCTCTACAGAGATAATTATAAAATCTACTTGCTGTGTTTAGACTTTTAGGAAAGCATGTAAGGAAATAACCTGAATTAATGCTGGTGCAAAGTTATTTATCCTGAAATCTGCTTTGTGAAGTAAAAATGGAATACTATAGGACTATTCACTATAGGAGCACATTCCCTTTGGGAATTTGATTTGGTCCTGTGCCAAGCATCATTGAAAACTTTTCCAAATGTAACTAAAAGCAACAAAATATTTCAACATGGTTTTGATATGCTTTATCAACCTTTAATGCTGTCCTGGGCATTAGAATTCCTTGTGTCCAACCCCTTCCAGTGCTCTTCCCTCTGCAAGAACACCCACAGGTCCTGCTCTGCACACTCTCCTTGTACCTATAGATGGGGCAAATAGCTGTGTCTGGGGTAAATAAATTTCTAGATAAATGAATTTGAGTTCTAACCAATTGGACTCTATATTGTGGTTTCTAGGCTTTTGGTCAAAATATTATTTGATGCTCTTATAATGTGGTTATGTAGTCATTATAAAGATGGTTTTGTATTTAAAACTAATTGTGTGTTCCAAATTCAGTAATTCAGTGCTTTGGGCAGGTTATGGCTTTTTTTTCACACCACTACCACCTCCACCACCCCCGTTTTTCAGTTACCCGTATTTGATAAATCAAATTATCACCATGTCCCTAATTTTCCCTTTTTATAAGGAAAGTGTAGCTCTGTGTCTGAAAATGTTGCAGCTGCTAAATGGCTGAAAGCTTGCCTCAGTCTATCAACAGGAAAATAATAATAGTTTTCCTTCTTAGCAGCCTAGGTGTTGAAACCATCCCCAGCTTCATTAAAGCCTACCATGGAAATAATTTTCTAGTGGGAGATATAATGAATGTGTGAGGCATTTTTACAACATGCAGGAGGCTATAAATTTTTAGAGAGCTTTTATTATTACTTCTATGCTGTAAGTCACATTTTGCTATATGTCATAAATGTTTGAATACCAAGAAAGCTTTGTAATTACTCAGAAAAAAAAAATTTACTCATTACATCTTGGATAACAAAAGAAGTGGTGTTTGAGCAGGATGTTTACCAGTTCTACTTCTTCCAATGGGCCTGGGCCAAGGGCAAACTGTTCTAAAGCTGTAGCTGTATAAAGCATCCTTTGCTGTTTGAGTGCACACAAACAATAACAGAATTTGTCTGAAAGTGAGGGCTGATGGGATTCAAGGTGAACGTGTCCTTTGTAAGGATGTGTTTTACATAGCAAGACATCCATCTTTTGTTTTGTTCTAAAAGCTCTGCACTCACTTCTGCTTTGGCAACATGGTCACTCCCTTTTCCTGCAGAAATGCATGCACATATGTGCAGTAAAACAGTGACTGAAAAGTGTGTCCTCCTTAATAAGCGTTAGTATCAGTATTATAATGCTCTTGGAAAATCAATTTTCTAATAGATAATAAATCAGTTTTCTAACACAATAGAATAACTGCTGTGTCAAGTACTCAGGATGAGTGTGTGAGGACACAGAATGCCCCAGGTCTCTCGGTGCCAGGGCTGCCCAGCTCTGAGGTTGGGCACCCTCCTGCCATGGTGGAAATGAGCCCCTGCCGTGCTCCTGTGCCATGGGGAGGGCTCAGGCTCAGGATCTGCCTCTGCCTGACTCCTTTAGTGTCACAGACACATTTGCTGAAAAATCCTTTCCTTAGGATTTTTTCTTTTGAGAAGCTGAGAAACCTCAGGAACAAAATGTAAACAATGGTTATCTGCTGCTGTGGAATGCAACAGGTGCATCTGTGATTGGTCTTGTGTGGTTGTTTTTAATTAATTTCCAATCACAGTTAGCTGGCTCAGACTCTCTGTCCAAGCCACAGGCCTTTGTTATTCATTCTTTCTTTTTCTATTCTTAGCCAGCCTTCTGATTAAATCCTTTCTTCTATTCTTTTAGTATAGTTTTAATATAGTATATATCATAAAATAATAAATCAGCCTTCTGAAACATGGAGTCAGATCCTCGTCTCTTGCCTCATCCTAAGACCCCTGTGAACACGGTCACACTTTGGATCATCCCATGGAGCAGGTTTAGAGCTCTTTCCTTGCTCAGTCTGCTCAGAGTGCTGAATTGAGAGCGCACCACTGCAAAATGGGTTTGCTGTTGTGTGGGTGAGGAGGAGCCAGCACCAGGCAGGGACAGTGGAAGTGTGACACTTGTGAGAATGTCCTGGAGACTGGAGGGTTCTCCTGTGTAAAGCCATTCTCCTTGGAGCACACTTGTGGGAATGGCACATGCTGATTTTGTTCTGTCTCCAAGGTGTTTGTTTTCATCTTTGCACGGACGCCTGAATATGCTGGCTCTTGTTTTCAAGGTGCTGTTATCATTTTTTGAAGCTGAGAAGTAGTACTTTAAAAACAAAGTGAAATTTAAGAGCCAGATTGAAGCCTTCCTTATAAACCTGTTTGGAAAATAGGAGACAAACTACTTGTTTGTTAAAAGCAATTTGTTATATCACATGTGTGACCCCTTATAATCCACCATCTGCAGTAAACATCCTTTCCAAACTCTC
Source organism: Geospiza fortis (assembly GCF_000277835.1). Lineage (NCBI taxonomy): Eukaryota > Metazoa > Chordata > Aves > Passeriformes > Thraupidae > Geospiza > Geospiza fortis. Next base: position 758,595 of record NW_005054356.1, on the reverse strand, counting down.
ATTTCTTTGAAACAGACCTAAAATAAGTGTAGCAATATTTTTGAACAAGTTACTGCCTGTCACAGAAGTTCCAAGCCCAGCTGAAGAGGAGGATATGATGGTGCCAGGCCTTATATGTCAGAATACATATAAAATGTATTGTAAATACACCATGAGCTGATCTGTGTCTCGCTTTAGGGTTTGGGAACAGCAGGAAGTTCCTTCTCTTCCAGAAATTACACCACTAGGCCTTGGAGTGTAGAAAAATGAAAATGAGCCCAGCCTTATACGCTCTTAATGTGAATTGGTACAAATGAGCCACAGAGAACCTTATTTCACTTTCACATCTGAGGCTTTAAAATGGATTCTTTTTTCCTGCTTTACAACAAAAAGAAAGAAAGGAAGGTATTTTTGTTGCAACATGTGAATTCCTGCCAGCCAAGAATGAGACAGTCTGATCAGTCAAGGATATTTGTCCAAATGTGAGTGGATTTTGCTTTATCTATCTGCTGATGAAAAAAAACAGTGGTTGCATAGGAAAATGTAGTAATAGTGATTAAAAAACTAAACAAAGATTATTGTAGTGCATAATCCTTACCCAAAATGGGACTTTATCAAAGAGATAAAGAGATACTTGATTTTAAAAATATGTAAATAGTTTTATATCAGTGAAGTACAGATTTTCCAGGGAATGGGAGAGAACTCCAGGGCCAACAAGTTTGCATTATGAGTCCTCAAATGTGATAGGATGTCACTCAACAGTTCCATATTGCAAATGAACTCTTTTCATCAAGTTAATGGTTTTTCTCTTGTTTTGTTTACCTGTTTGGTTTTTTACATGCAGCATATGGGAAACGATTGCATTCTCAGAATTGCAGGTATTTTTGCTATTGAGTGTAGACTGGGAATATTTCTACTATAAATCATGGAAAGTGAGGCTGCAATGATGGGTTTTTCTAGTGTCCCCGCTGAGGAGTTTTTTGGCAATAACAATGTATCTGCACACATCTGTATTGCTGTCTACTTAGGGCACAAAAAGCTATCATTACATGTGATGGAACATCAAACAACTATTTCATTAATGGTCCTATTATGAGGAAGCACAGTGACATTAGAATACCAGCATGGTGTTACTATAGATACCTGATTTCTCTGTAACACTGGTGTTTTCATAAACTCACATGTAGCTGTCTGTGTTTTATATATAAATATAAATGTGTTTGTAGACACATTTCCCTCTGATTCAGGGAGGAAAATCTTTGCTTTTCAGCTTTTCAAGTATTTAGTACACTTTAGTTCATCATTATCCAAAGGACACTACACAAGCTGTATGTGAATGGCTTCAATTAGATGAAAGTGTTGTAAATGTAAATGCTCGAGAGAATAACTTTGTAATTCATCTTATCTAACAGGCAGCATATTTACTGAAGACTCTCAGATTTCTCTGGTCTATTTTATACATTTGTACTGTATTTCCCTGTTGAAAGCAGGAGTTTGAGGGAGACCAGGTTTGGGTGTGATGACTTCAGCTGAGGCACAGAAAATTGTTTTAAATGTGCTGGAAAATGAAAACTATGAGTAATTACCATTCTCTGCCTTAGTTGTGCTCAGACAATGTGTATTCAAAGCATTTCACAAACAGGAATTGGTTCTCACAATTTGTGTGGCTTACAGAAACATGGGAATAGTATTTTCCTGACCGTGTGGTAAAAAAAAAAGTGACAGGGACTGCATAATGTGCCTGGAAGGAGGTGGGAAGGGTCATGCAGTAAATCAGTGTGAGATGAGATGTTGAGCCCTATTTGTGTGCTGTAATCACTGGATCTGCTGCCCCTGGTCACCACTGGGATCAGCCATGCATCACTCCAGTGCTGCTCTGCATTTTCCACAGGGCTTGGTTTGGTTGTTGCTTTATGAATGTTTTTAAGACTCGGTTGAATTTACAGATAAAAGCACATCCCTGAGTACCAACGTGCTACATATTGATATAAAAAAGTGCTGGCTTCAGTCAGGCAGTTGGATCTGACCTTACTCATTAACTCTGTAACAAGAAAAGAGAGGAGAATTTGTCCTCCAGCTAATGAGAAAGCCGTGGAGTCCAAATTGTCTCTGATTCAGTACATACATTCTCTGGAACCTTGACTTTCTTGTCTTTGAAGCTTATTTGCTTTGTATTTCTGCTGATTTTTCTCTCCCCCCCTCTTTTTCCCAAAAATTGTTATAAAAATGATATGGCAATTTCTGATGTGAAATATCGTCAGCGTGCAGAGCCGATGTCTGCAGCGCGCAGAGATTTACGTTCTCTGCATCCCTCTGACCTTGAAGTCTTTTTGTTCTCGTGCTGTCACTTGGAGGCTGCTCTGTGAGATGCTGAGCATCCCTGGCAAGCTCTCTCCACTTGAGTAGAGCCAGTGTTTTGCAGGATTAGCCCCCTCACTGAATCCTTCTCCTGAAAAATTCCGCCAATAACTGCGTGCACAGGACCTTGGTCAGGAAACTTTCTGTGCTTCTCCACCTAAGCCATGGAAAGGAGCAGCTCTTTCACCAGTTCAAAACAGCTCATTTTCTTTTGAACACAGCTTGGTTGGGATGAGTTGTGTGATAGTTTTAGGACACAAGGAAAAACCATTTAGAGGCACAACTATTGCCAAGCTCCCTGAGGAGAGAAGTGGGGATGAGTGTCCCTGTGTTCCAGTGCAGGACACAATTGCAAGTTTGTTTTGCATTCAGAGGGTATGTGGCAGAACAGAGAGAAATATGTTATGTAATTCAAACCTTTATTTTTGCTTAGTTAGAAGTTGTGACATTAAAGCAACGATGTCACCTTACTCTGATTCCTTTTCAGAAGAAATGCAAGGCCTCAGAAATTGCGTGTAGCAGCTGTTCCTCATAGCCTATACTTTACCCAAAGTCAGGCAAGAAAGGGAAGATCAAACTCCATCATACTTACATGTAAAAAATGTAAATATTTTGTTTATGGTTAATCATACCTTTGTGTTCTGTATCACTGCTGAAACTTTGGGGACCTGAAAAATGAGAAAGACAATCTCAATTTGGATGATAGCTAAGATTGAATTCAAGGGGGTTCCTTACTGAGATGTAGTTGTACTCCTCTCTAAATGCTACCATTTCACACAAAATTGGGTTCTCTTTGGATTAATATATTTGAAAATTAAGTTGATTTATAACCAATTTTCTCCTCCTTTAAACAGCGACCTGCAAGTTTTTCTCCAGGGATCAACCAGGATCAGAGAAATTATGGGTTGTTTGAGTTGTTCACTGGAGCAGAATCCCTCACAAACATATGGTGCTGGGTGCTTTAGGGATCACACTAATATGTTTACCTTGTTGTACATTTTTCTTCTCATCTTGAACTTGTATGTTCTCCTTGCTTAGGAATTAAAAAAAAGAAAAAAGAGCAAACAAAACCAACAAGATATTGCTAATTTGATGGCTGCAAAAATAATATATTCCTTCTTATTCAAGTCTGAGCATTGAAAGTGTAAAATGTGCTAATGCTGAGTGCATCTGTCGGGTGCCCTGGTCAGCTGCTTAAGGAGAGCTGGCAATTCCCCACTGCAAAATCAGAGGAAACTGGGCAGTTAAATTATCCTCCCTAAAGCTTTGAAATAATGAGAGAATTTTCTCTTTATCCAGTCAATGTTTAAATGCTGGCTGTATTCAGAAACCACAGCCATATGTCATCTGAGAGTGAGACAGAAAATAAGTGAAAATCGTAAATTGTTCTCTGAGCAGCAGAATTAATGGGTTGTGATTTCCTAAAGTTCAGTCTCCTTAAGACATTTCAGTCCCTCTGGTGTTTTTTATCTGTTGATTGCCATTACCATGAGCCCCCTGTGGAAATGCAAGGCTGGTCTCTGCCCTGCAAAGCCCTCCTGTACTGGGGCATCTTCCTGCACATGGAGCTGGGGGTCAGCCTCTTCTCCCAGGAAAAGAGGACATGGTTTGAAGCTGCACCAGGACAGGTTTAGGTTGGACATCAGCATGAATTTCCTGTCAAAAACAGTGATTAGACACTGGAATGGGCTGCCCAGGGATGTGGTGGAGTCACCGTCCCTGGAGGTGTTCAAGGAACACCTGGATGTGGCACTGAATGCTATGGTCTGCTTGGCAAGGGGGTGTTGGGTCACAGGTTGGACTTGAATATCCCAGAGGTGTTTTCCAACCTAGGTGACTGATCCTGTGATCTTACTCAATTTGTGTACCCATCACCCACAACTCACACCTTAGTCTTGTCAGGAAACGACAGCAGCGAAAACAAGATTGAAAAACTTGTCACTATAATCCCTCAAATGATCTAATCAGTGCTGTTGCTCTCTAGTGCTATTGCTGTGTCTGCTGCAACTCAATTCCCAGCCATAACTCACCAAGCTGTTCCTGCCCTGCCCCTTTCCCAGGGCTCTGCTGGATAATTGCTGCCGTACCGCAAGCGTGCGGATGCTCGCTGCGCGCAATCACAGCGGGGCCAGCGCTCGCTGCTCGGCCTCCTGGGGGGATAATGCATGTCCCAAAAAAGGAGCTTAATGAAATTGTTTAGGATATCAAATTCAGCATCAGGGATGCTTAGAAAAGCGCTTACCCACGGAGTAAGGGCAGCAGAATGCACTAAGCTGTTGTAGAGGTCAAGGTTTAGAATTCCTTCCCTAAGTTTCATGAAGAGTAAATTAAAAATAGCCATAAAAAGAAACGTCATGAGGAAACAACTTCAATTTTTTTTGCTTGTTCTGAAGCTGCAAGAAGCTTGTTTTCATTATTGAATATGTTGTCTAATTAATATAATGAAATGGTATCAAACATTGCAAAATGAGTCCACTGATCTGATAGTTATGAATTATCTAAACCTTCTGCAAAATATTTATTTACCCTCCATGTAAATATTTCCACTGTAATCACAGGAAAGGTTATTCATGTCTCAAAATTCCCTGAAGGCACAGGGTGAGATTTCCCAAGCATTTCTCTAGGCTTATTTCCCTATTGGAAAACTAAAATAAGTAGTCAGTTGTCCAGATGTCAGATCTGAGATCACAAGGAAGCATTTCATTGTCAGGTGCATGATTACATTTAATGTTAATAATCCTACCCAAAACCTCTCTCTGAAGCAAAGGGGAGTTTATTATCCCACTGTTGATCCACAAGGATCTGCTGCTTCTGCCACTTCTGGACCAAACTGTGCTATAAGAAGCCTCTTTGGGGTAAAAAGAAGGGATTTACAATCTCAACTAAGAAAGCAATTATTGACAGCTTTGCCATGGATTGCAGGTCAAGTGATTCACCAGTGCCTTCTGCTGTTTTTTATATCCATCTCTAATTATTTCAAGACATAAGAAAAGGAAATAGGGAATGACACTCTGTATTTGTAGGAGGATTGAATTTATGAGTGAAGTTAGGAAAGGATATGAGGTTCAGAGTTATTATTTGAAGAGAAAAGTTAGAAAATAAAAAAGAATGAAAACTGGCTGGATAGGGTTAAATTTAGTCTCAAAGTTAAATATTTAAACCTGAATGAGGTCACGCTCATTAGGCTTTGAACAGGTCATCTCCTGCTTTCTGTGAGGAGAACAGTGCTGTTCCCTGGTGCTCCAGGGGAAGAATGTGGGCAGAAAGAAACACAGAGACAATGAAATAACAGGGAGAAAGCAGGATTTGCTGCAGAATAATATTTCCAAATTTCAGAAGCTGCTGATACTCAGGTCAAGAGCCAGGGAAGAAGAAAAAAGGACTCAAAAGCCAAGAAAACTGAAGGCTTTATTTCAGGCCTCAAAGCTTGATACTATTTCTGATATTTAAAAAAAAAAACTTTTTTTCCCTGTGTGCAGAATTTCAAATGGCTGCTTTTGAAGGTCTAGTGCCTCTCATTCAATTCAAATTGCAGAGTCAGGCAAAATGTGCACACACCAAAAGAGGCATTCATTGAGGAGAGAGGCAGGGCAGGGGCTCCTGGAGGAAATCAGGAGACAGAGCTGGGCCAGCACCAAGGCAGAGCCCCTGGTGAGGAGCATGAGCCCATTCTCCAGCTCCCAGGGCATCACAGAGGCCCAGCTAAAACTCTGGTCAGGCCAGGCCCTTCAAATTCAGGGTTTCTCAGTGATGGCCTTGTTGTCTGAGCACATCAAACCCTGCTTGCCATAAAATATGAAGCATTTCCTGGAGATTGCCAGGAGGAGGTGGGGAGGCAGCAGCGCTCTTCATTCCCCGTCCCTGTTTGATGCATGCAAGGAATTGCAAAGGAATTGGTTGCATATGCTCTTTATATTTTCTTTAAGAAAAATAAAGTTATATTAAAAAGAAGCTCTAAAAAGGAGATACCATCAATGCCTTTTTGACAACATTGTGGCCTGCAGTGCATTCTTGAGGAGGCAGGAAAAGGAAAAGCCAGGAAAAAGTGAGCTGGTTTATACGAGATAAAATTCGGCCTTAAGAAATGAGGTTTAAAAAGCTATTACTTTTGCAAGTTTCAGTGGAGCTTGGAGTATATTTATTTTAATTCCTTATCTCAAACACTACAAAAAGAGGAGAATTAAGGGGAACCCTCCCAACCTGCAGTACTTCCATTTTCCATTCACTCTTGAGTCCTGCAGTTTCCTGATGACAGATGTTGGTTTTGCTGCAGTTCAGTCTTTTTTTTTACCCTGTACAGATGTGATTTACTAGATCATAAATCAGTCACTACTTTTGGAATTTCAGCTAACAGATGTCCCCTTTAAAGATTTTAATATAACCACTGTTAACCCACAGATTCTTTTTGAGGAAATGCCAGTTGCATATAAGAATGCCAATTGGCAGGAATGTGAGTTGAACATTTGACATATTAATAGATTTCTTTTTCTGAGTGAAATCAATTTATTTTTTATAGAGAAGGCATGGATGCTTTAGTCCTTCATTAGAGCCCCAGCTTGCCGTATCTGTTTGCTTGCAATGATGTCATTAACTAGAAAACAGATGCACTCATGAGCATCAGAAATCAATCATGGCTGTTGGCACTTTAATAAACAGCTGCCTTCTTAAATGGTTTGGAATAAACACTGATCATCACCAGCTCTTTCTGAAGGAAGAGCAGTAGGTTATAAAACTGCTGATTAGAGGAGGGGAAAACCTTGGAATTATAAACTTTAGTGCTTGAAAACCCCTGATTGAGTTATTTAAGACTGTCAAAAGATTTACAGAAGAAAATAATTGCAAGATATTGGCTGCTCTGTGCAGTATCAGTCATATGACCGGAGGAATGGTGCCTGATAGATTTTCATAAACTTTCTTCTTCAGAAATAGATTTTATGCATTAATAAGTCATTTATCAAACTTGAGCAAAGCAGAGCCTTATTACTTCCTTGTGCAGTTCAGAAGGAATTTGTTTAAAGATGCCAAATTCCTTTCCTTGCTCTCAGATGCAAACGAAGGGAAAATGTCTTACCCTCCTTCTGCTCAGGAGATGCTTCTGCTTTCAGGGTTTTTTTACTACCTGTGCATGGGCCCAAGGATTTACCTTTGAGATAGCAGCTGCAATTCACAAAAGGTACCTGGGAAGAGGCGACCAAATATCAAACAGCAGCAAAGTGCAATAGCACATCACATTTTTCATACAGCACTCAGATTAGCTTCAACTCCACCTTGCTAAGTAGCTTATCAACAGAAGAGATGTAAGAATAATTCTACAGCAACTGCTTCATATGGCTTAGTGACAGAAAAAAGCAGAGATATGTTACAGTAGATGCTGCTGCTGCTGGTAATCTGCTTGTTCTGCTGGGTGTAACCTGCCCCTCTGTAGCTCCTGTGATTTTGGTGTTCACTCTATTGTGCAATCAGGGCATCATCTGGATCTTTTCCAGTGGCACTGGGCCCTGCTGGTGCAAATCTTGGCATTGTGGCACAAAGCTCCTTGTGCTTCTTTGTCACAGCACTGCAAAACTGTCTGCACAAGAGATCAGAGCTGAGGAAAGCTGTTTATCTGCAGCTGGGGTTGTGGCTGTGTGAGGCACAGGGACAGGCCCTTCCTGCTGGCTTTGCACTTTGGGATTGTCATCCGTGGCCATGGCTTTGGGGAGCTCGCCCTGGTGATGATGGAGATAAAATGGCACTCAGGAAAGTCATCCTGGACCCTCTGGGAATTTCACTTATCTCACCCAGAGCACCTATAGAGAAAGGATCCATGCTGCACTCTGTTATGAACAATAACTGCTCCAGTGTGCTCACAAAGGCTATTTGAAACCATATCCTTCCCTCCCAGGCTGTGGATTATTTCACATTTAGGTCCTGTTACCAAATGGCTCACAGAGATCTATTGAACGATTATTCAGTGGAAACAACATCAGAACCCATCCTTTTCCCCCAGGGTCCTCATCTCTCTCAGCTCCCTGTCCCTGAGAATTCCACTGAGTCTCTTTCCTTGTTCTCTCTGTGCCACTTGGACTCTGCCAGAGGGACTTTTCTCTCAGATCTTGTGTTCTGTACTGCTGCAGCCCTGGCAGCCAGGACAAGGCAAGAGTGAAGTCCTCAGCTTCTTGTTGCGTTAAGCAAAGCCAGCACAGGTTGAATTACCAGAGAGTTTTAGATTAATCAGAGATTTTAATGGTCATAGATAAACTGGGATTTTAGGGTATGGCATAACAAAATAGGAGAAGATCTGAAAAAATAATGCAATGAGTGTTAATGTTGTGCATTAATTCAACCAGTACTCAGAAAAAAAGGAACCAAACAGAACAAAAACAACCAACCAGATATTAAGGCCCATGGAGCTAACCTGAAGAAGGAATACCCCAGAAACATCTTCCCTCTCACCCCCCATTTCCCATGTTTCCTCTACTAAAGGAGCATTACTTGGGGCAATGAGACTTGTCTGGCTGCAGTAGAGCTGGGCTGTTCTTCTCCTGGGAAGTTATTCACACTTGCAGTGCTGCATGGGAAGAACCCTGGCACCTGCAGCTGCTTGATTTAGTGTGCAGATCTCATCCTTACATGTACACACGCTGGAAATGTTATTTTGCCCTGTAGTTAATTTTGTGGACAACATCAGGCAAACATTAACAAACCAAAAAAAAAACAAAACTCCCCCCTGCAGGAGCAGAACCTTACTGTGGGAATTCCTGGCACAGCTCACTAATGCCCATGACAGCGGCTGTCGTGCAGTGGGTGACAAGCAAATGCTTTCCTTCGTTACTGAATATTTAACATTTTGAATCCCACTCCACCTTCCTTTTACAAACTGTCATGTGAATGCTTTGTCTTTCTACTTGTGGCTGTGTAAATGTTCACAGGCTGGCTGTGCTGTCTGTCCTGCTGGCCATTGTCCCCACTGCTGACTGCTGTATGCCTCATTTACTCTCCAAGAACTTTGCAATATGTCTTAGAAATCCACTTAAGATGACAATGCATAGTTTCTAGGTTTCATAGCTCAATACAAAAGCAGTTTATGATCCTGTTTTGTTGCTGCTTGGACCTTGATTCCCCCTAAAAGCAGCTCTCCAGGAAATGCACAGGGAGCTCATTGTGAGGCCTGTTACTGCTTGGCTGCCTGATAGCACAGGAGAGGCAGTTTAGTGCTGCTCCTGATGGAAAATAATTTCAGAGGGCAACTTTTCTTGCTGGCTTCTTCAGATCTGCTTGTGAAAACCAGGGCTCTGAATTTCAGGTGGCTCAGAGGGGCACATGAACTGGTTTTTACCTTTGCCTTGTGCCCATGTTATCAGAATGCTAATCTTGCTTTACTACTTTTGATTGTATTGTTTCTCCAGAATGTGATTTTTTCATTGTTAAGCTGACTGGTGTAGTCTAGAAAATGTCTGTGGCTTATTTTTAAAATAACTCTAGATTTAGGTCTTCTTTTGTGGTCTGGCTGCAAAACCTCAAAGGAGTTCACAAAGGAAGTTCTGAAGTTCAGGACCAGGTGTTACCTGTGTGTTGAAGCATCCATGGGGGGCAGAAGGTATTTTATGTTTGCTGTTGCTTTTGTGTTACAAACCTGCATTTAAACCTGACTTTTAGCAAAAAAATAAGCATGTTTCCTATCCCTAGTCCTAGAACTATTTATGTTGGAATCAGTATAAATATCCCAATAATAAAATAAGCATAACTTGCTGTCATTTTGGTCTGAGTTGGGCAGTGAACTTCCCTGGATTCCAGGGAGAATGGAGACGAGATTGTGATGTGACTGAGGGACAAACCTCTTTTTAATGTAGTGAAGTTCAGAGCAGAATTCAGTTTCACAGAGACTTCTGTGCACGAGGAGAAGCCAGCAGTGCACTCTGAAGCCAGCAGTGACATTCTGGAGGCTCGGTGGCACTCACAGTTCCAGCTGTGCCCTCTGCCACTGCCCCCACACAGCCCTGGCACTGAGCTGCTTCCAGAGAGGACTGAGATGGGGAGGGATTGGCTACACAGCAGTGCAGAACACAACGGCTTTCCTTCACCCACTGCCCTTTTTCCATAACCTCCCTCAATGCCTTTGAAAAGTTTTTACTAAAGACCGACCCAAAACTTCACATCTTTCAACCTTGGAGAGCCCATTCAAATTTTATGACTTCTAGCCTGTATAATAAGCCAGGCTGAATCCTTCTGCTCAAGAAAGCTGTGGAGCTGAACTCTCACCTTTGGCTCAGATATCTTCCCCTCTGTTTTTTTATTTCATCAGTCAGCAGGGAAGGAATGGAGTATAGAAATCTGTAGATGACAATCAGCCCACATTTATCTGTGGTACTTGGAGGTGTTTGTCAAGTTGACTAAAACAGGGAAGTTTCTGTCCTAACCCCACCCAGAAAGAAGCATTCCCTTTTATTCAATCTCCCTTCTTACACTGAGCCTGCAATTCATTCTTGGAGGGTGTTTAGCATGATCCTGGGATGTGCAAAACATTTAATTAACCAATTACAGCCTAAAGTTGTTTCTCCCTTTTTCCACAATGTGTAATTACCTGCATCACTCCTGGTTTTTAAGCCATCTACCTGAGACAGAGAACTGCTAAAGGATGTATAGGCTAAAGATCAGCTCTGTTGTCACAATAAGGCTGCAGAGATAATTCACAGCAGGGTGTTAAGCAGCCACAGGTACCTGTTCCATTGAGCCACCAGCTGGGCAGGAGATTTTAGCTCTGTTTAGTTTATCTCACCTGCATCACCATGTTACAGCACCCAAATCAGCAGATAAGTATCAGGCATGGCTAATTAATGCCTCTGAAGGGTTTCTGTTGACAGGGAGACCACTGTGCGTTTTGCACTCCAGTTTGCTTCAGATGAAACTGCTTGAAGTTTTTTTCATGTCAGATTTGCTTAACTTTCAGACATGCACAATAAATGTATTTCTCTTTTAGTCTCAGTATTAAACTCCAACCTTTTCCTTGGCACATTAGAGCCACACATCAGTGGGTGGATGTGCTGAGAAAAAGGTGAATATCCTGTTGTGTTCCTGAGCCCAACATCACTGAGAAACGTGGCCAGAAGCTCACAGCTCTGTGTGCACACTGAGTGTCACTCATTACATTAATAAACATATTGCATGTGACTGGAAAGAAAGAGAATCTCAGAAATCAGGCCAAGGGCTCCACATTATGAATATTGCAATTTCACTAGTCAAATCCAGGTCAAAAGTGGTCAATACAAACATAAATCTCTGCACCTGTCCACAGCATTCTGCTTCTGTTCCAGCAGCAAGCAAAGCATTTTAGATGGAGCAATAAAAATTCCAGTCTGGGTGTTTCTTCTGGGTTGTGCTGCCCTGGATCACAGCAGCCAAACTCCCAAATTCCTGATTGTGGCTGAGAACAGTTTGGACATGCTTTATGAACAAATTCAAAATTCACCATAATGAACTGCAAACCCCACTCCTCTAAATCAGTAAGAAATCATTTGAGATGTGTCTTTTTTTTTATTCTTCCCTCAGGAGAAAGTGGCACACTTGATATCAAAAGAGCACTTTGAACTTAGCAGGGTGGCTTTATTCACTCCTTGTTCTTTTCCACAAGCCTGTCCTTCCAAAGCAAGCAATATTGGGGTTTTTTTACATCCATTTATTTTCCTTTTTTTCCTATCCTTATCTCCAACTTTGACTTTCTGGATTTTCAGCCTGTCCCCACACTCTCCAGTGTGCAAACTGTGGACAGCAAGGCACCTGCTATCAAAGCAAACAGGTTCCCTCACTTCCCACTGTGATATTGGCTTTTTCTGGCTCCAAAGCTCCTGGTGGTTTTGGAGACAAGAACACACATCCTGCACTCTGTGACTCATCTTCAAAGTCATGTCTGTTGTTCCAAAAGCTTTTAAGATGCTTCCTCAAAATACTTTTCTAAAAAAAAGGAAATTCATATCTAATGATCATGAAGTGATTAAACGCAGCAAATGTGTATAAATCCCTGCTTTAAAGTAGAAGAGAAGGAGGAGAGAAGGCTGGTTTGTGTCCTTTGTACTTACAGCCAAATTTTGGGCCAGGAGAGAGATTTTGGTGGGAAAATGGATTATCTCCCAGCTCCTTAGATCATCTGATTCACCTTTCAAACATGCACTTCTGGACTTAATTATACCTTATTTCAGCTTCCCCTTCACCTTTTGGCACTGATGTAAAGCAGGAGGCAGAATTTACTGCTGCTGGAGCTTATTCCCATGACTGCTAATGCTCATAAAGGATAATAATGCAAATTATGAGCTGGGACTCTCCTGGGGTGTGAACCAGCAGCAGTTTAGTGAAGTCACCAAAAATGGGACAGTTTGTATCTGCACACAGCCTTGATTTAGGGTGGCAGCAGAAAAAAAAACCCTTGGTACAACCAAAACTTTCATTGCAGGCCCTGAAATTTGGCAAATAGGACTCGAGAGTTGCTTTTTGCCCCCTGTATGTAGAATATTTAAGCTGGAAGCAGGAGAAGCAGAGTCTTGGCTGGTAACTGACCTAACTGAACACTGCTGCAGCACTACAGATTTGATTTTCATGAATGACTGAAATTTTTGTTTGCAAACAGTGGCTTGAAATGTATTTTGACAGAGAAGACATTGCTCAGCCTCACTCACTGCAAGTCTGTCTGTGTCAGGTATTTGCATACTCCAGGCTCACTGGACTATGCTTATAACTCCCTGTGACTTTACAGTTCTCTACAGAGTAACGGGGCGATGAATTTTTCCTCCTCTCCCCCCCAAATTATGCCATTTTCACAGAACCCCCAGGGACTTAAACACCCCAAAACCCCAATAACCCCTTCAGGCTGAAAATGCCAGCCTAAATCCCAAGTCCTTTCCAGGTGGAATACTCCAAACAAGGGAAGTCAGAGCCAACACTTCTTACTCTTACACACCTGCAGCTCATTTTCTCACAGGAACTGCTCACCACAAATAGCACAGAGAATGTAATTACATGTAACTTTTTCTATTATTTTTCTATTAAGGGATTTCTTAATGCAAAAAAAGTTCCACTTTTTTAATAACGAATGAACAGAGAGATGTCTCAGCATTGAGAGGGGTTTTAATTAGAAATGCTACCTGTAAGTACGTCTAAACAGCTGGTAGCAGCCATGGAACCCTTCTAATTATAATCATCATTTTGTTTTTCTCTCAGGTAGCTTAGCTCATTAATTACTTTTTAAAAAATCAAGTCTAGCATTCAATTCTACTGTGCAATATAAAATTCAAATTAGACTGATATCACTACCAAAATATTATGAGCTGATTTATATTAATGGTATTCCACACACATAAATAACAGTAAGTTATTGTCTATAAATAAATTGGATATAGGAGTCCAAACCTTTGGATTCCCAGAGTTCACCTGTGTATAGGAAGTCACTGTCTTAAAAAAGTATTTGTATTATGTATATTTTCAGGGTTTGACCTGTTTTGTAACTTATTCCCATTCCAGATGCAGTGTGGGGCAGGATAAATTTCATCAGCACAGTGAGCTTAGGCCATGACAAACAGTCCAGGATTCTTTTCATTCCTTGTAATAACATCCTCCATGGACAGTCTCTGTGGTGATGAACTTGAATTCCAAAACTGTGATGACTAAAGGAGGTCCAAATTCAGACTGCTAAAAATACAGCTCCTACATTTCTGGTTTACTTTGCTCCTTTATGTCCAATTGACTTAAATGAGGTCCCAGCAGAAAGCTGCTTTCAGTAAGACCCACACAAAACCTCTGCTTTCAGAAAGACCCAAGGTGCTCACAAAGATGTGCTGAAAAATGGGAGTGTTTAAAGCTTCCCACCACTCTGCTCACTTTTAGCTGTCCCTGAGCCAGCACACTCATGGTGGAGCCTTTGCCTTGGGCTGCTCTTGGAGGATTTTGATATGTGTGGGGATGTGAGGTGAGGCTTTCCTTCCTTGGAGGCACCACAGAGCCACAGCTGGGGGTTTCATGGGAAGGAGTGTAGAGATGTGAAGGAGCCAAACCTCCCTTCTAAGGGTGATGTGCTGTCTCTCCTTTTTTCTGTGCTATATTCAGTCCAGCCCTCATGTAAATAAATGTGTTATCAGGATGTCTCTTCCATGAGCCCATTATCTTTACACAGAGCATCTTTGCTTTCAAGTTCAATATTTTCAGAAAGCTCTGCTCCTTCTGGCGCTGTGCTCAAGTTCCCTTAGTCCCATGAAGAAAACTAACCATGAAAAGTCACTCTACTTCCAGTGACTGCACTGGAATAATTTTGTGCCTTTAAGTTTTTCTTAAAGGAGAAAGGAATGCAGCACCCTCAGCCCAGCTTCAGCTGCGCAGCCTGTTCTCCAGCTTGGTAAATGTTTACCCTCTCATTTGTTCAACAACAGCTTATTTTCACACTGTAAACAAAGGCCTTGTGTTTAACAGCATTAATTTGACAGTGCACAGTGTTGGCAACATCCCACTAATGTGTGGTGTTGCTTGGTAAGAGGTGTGTTGAGCAGCAAAGCTGGATGAAGCTCGAGAAGAAAGATGCAGCAGGATCAGCATCCTTTGACTCTCTGGGTGGATGCAGGTCAGAACTGCTTGGCTCGGAGTCCTCTGGCTGTTTGCACACCTCAGTGCATCACAAACAGGGCATGAGCTGAGCAGATCTGAGCACTGAAGTGCCTGGAAGGAGCACTTGGCTCTTTGGGATTTCTGTTCTGATTTATAAGTAATGGGACAACTGGAAAAATTTGGATTTCCTAAGCACAAAACTCAAAGCACCAATTTGGTTGGGTTTACCTGACTAAACCCTTAAATAGAATGCTTCAGAGAAGCCTGCATTTTGTGAGTTTACCATATTGCTCCTCAATTTCAGTCTTAAACTAAGCCGCTGTGGAATCAGAAGCCTCTCACTGAACCCACAGTTTACTTATTTCAGTCACATTCAGCTGGCATCAATGTTCTTGGAAATCCAGAAGAATTTATGTGGGAGATGGAGTGCTTGCTCTTGAATAAACCAGGATAAGAATTACAACTCAGGCTGGAATGTAACGAGAAATGAGGTCTCGGGCTTAGAGCGAGAATGTTCTGAGCTATTTTCTCTTCTCAAGTGCTTGAAAGAAGTATCATATTAGAGAGGGCAAGTTATTATTGTAAACTTCTTCCAATTCAGTGTGTATAATAGAGATGTCATGGAGGAGATAAACTGTATTTAATTTTATGTTTGAGTTCTGGTTGTTTGTTGCTATCTCAGGGGGAGGGAGCAGAAGGTTGTTTCTCAAGTCCCTTAGTCTTTAAAAATGTCAGAATTTGATGCAGTGCTGGAGACTATGCACAATTTTTGCTCTCCGTGATCCAGAAATGATTGTGTTGTGAAATGCTGAAAGCTTAGGAACTTCAGAATAACTGGAGGTAGTTGAACTATGAAGTACTGGAGTATGTTGTGCCATAGAGGATTTTACACTGGATTTTATTCGCAGCAATGATGTGGAGAAGTTCTGTCCTGGGCTTGCAAATCGTGCACGGAGCCGAGGAGCTTTGGGATGGCACCCAAAGAGAGCCCCTGCTCCCTTTGTTGTGGTGGTGTTCACAGGGCTCTTAGGATGAGGGAAGAGATGAGAATGTTGACTCCATGTTTCAGAAGGCTTGATTTATTATTTTAAGATATATGTAATTATATATATTATATATAATCATAATATATGATATTAAATATATTATATATTAATAAATATATATTAATATATAATATATTTAATATAATAGTATATTCGCTATTATTAAATTATTATATTATTAAATGAAATTATCTAGCTAAGAATAGAAAAGGAATGATAACAAAGGCTTGTGTCTGACTAGACAGCTGGACTGTGATTGGCCACTAATTAGAAACAACCACATGAGACCAATCACAGATGCACCTGTTGCATTCCACAGCAGCAGATAACCATTGTTTACATTTTGTTCCTGAGCCGTCTCAGCTTCTCAGGAGAAAAAGTCCTAAGGAAAGGATGTTTCAGAAAAGATGTCTGTGACACTTTCTCCTCCTCTCCTCAGCCCTCAGTGCTGCACCCCGTGGTGGCTGCAGAAGCAGCTGCTGAAGGCAGTGTCTGGCAGCAGCCAGAGCAGCTCCTGTGCTCGGCACTGCCTGCTGTGTTTGCATTTCTCTGCCTTCTGCAGGAGGCTCCAGAGCCCCACAGCTGGCCCCAAACAGCAGCAGCAGTGAGGGGGCTTTTCAGGGGTCTGCAGGTCTGGGATTTGGTAATTAGAAAAACAGGGGGCTCTATCTGGTTCTCCTGCAACACAAAGTTCAACAGTTCGAAGTGCATCAACAGCTGAAGTACCTTTTGATGTTCACAAGAGTTTTGTGATAGACATTAGTGCTCTGAGGTTTTCTGGTTTTATGGACAGCTCATTTCAGAAGTCTGAAAGACTCTGGGGTTTTATGATAAATATTAATTTGATTATGTGCCAGCGGGGCTTAGCACAGCCCCAGCATATGTTGTTTTTCCTGTGGCTTACACTGGGCAGGAATGTCAGAAGGTATTTATGCAGCACAGGCTGTGTCCTGGTAATGGCCAGGTGACTTGAACTGGGACTGTGTGTGAGTTGTGCTTGAGAAAAACTGCAGGACTGAATTGACTTTGAGGTGTCATTTCCCCTGAATTGCTCAAACCCTCCCACCCCACTCCCAAAATACAGTGAAATGATTACAATGACTGCCTAGACACAGCTGTTAATAAAATGTTAATGAAATCAGATTAAGTCAGACCCATTATAGTTTAAACATTAATATTCCCCTATTGAAACTCTGGTACAAAGCTGAGGATTCCAGATGTCCTCCAGGGAGGGGCTGTGGTAAAGCTGAAACCTACACACCATGGAAATCAACCTACAAAAGGATGTGTAAGATCTGATAGCTGCAGTTTGCTCTGCACTGATCTCTTCTTGCTTGAAACAGTTTGTAGAAGGTAAAAACCCCACACACCATGGCATATTCTGAAACACAAGGCTGAATCATTGTATTAAGGCACTGATTGTCTATCTACATTCCACACAAGCTGCTCTGAAAGGACATTGTTGGAGACATCTGGGATTTTAGCCATGAGGGAGGAAAGGCACCCAAATTGTCTGCTGTGCCCCACTCGGTGCTGCTGCTCCCTCCTTTCTGCCCCTTGCTCTCTGCTGGTGCTGGACCCATCACAGGGAAAATTACACTAAATTGTTTTCCTGTTTCTGCATTGACATTTTCCTTTTTCTGGCTTGGAACTGAGCCCAAGCTGTGGCCAGAGGCTCTGGCTGGAGGGAGCTCTGCTGCTGCCCTCAGCTGGGGCACACTGGTGGTGATGGAGCCAGGGATGTGCCCCCTCCTGCAGGTGGGACTGTGGTGGGGCTTGGGGAGGACAGGATTAGCCAGGGATTGCTCCTGGTGAGGATCAGCTCCTCACAGGACACATGGGAAGCACTGCCACTGATATATTTATGGATTATCTTACTTTGGGGGTTTTTCTGGGATGGTCTTGGCACCCTTAGAGACTGAATCCCAGCCTTGTGGAATTTGTGTCAAACTCCTGGAAGTGCACTAATGTCTGGCTGGAGTATCAGTAACCTTCAGTCATTTATGCACCTGTGACCTGTCTGTCCCCTGTTTGTCACTGCTGCTCCTCACAGCACAGATCCATTTCCCCCAGCCTGACTACCCAGGACAAGCACAGTGTCCACTCCATCATTTTTATTGCTCTCTTCAGTAGTGTCTCTAGTTTATCAATGTGCCTTCTATAGAGGAGAGCCCTAAAATATATATATCCACTACATCAACCTTGAGCAGGGTTTGTGTAAGTGGGAATTAATCACCCCTGTGGCCTCACCCCCTCCCCTCAGCTGCTGGGTGCTAATGCTCCCAGTTCCTGTGAGGAAAAAGTCCTCAACACACAACATTTGGTTTCCTGTGTCTAGAATTTAAATACCATATGTGAAAGGATTGTCCTGCTCACTCATTTTCAGTGTCTCCAATATTTTCCTGCTATTACAGTATTTTCCTCTGATTTTTTCCCTCTGATTGACATCTTTAATTTTTATCCTTGTAGAATTTAGTTTCTATTATTTTTTTAATGTTTCTGGAAAAAAAAACTGCCTAAAATAGAAATTTCTCTTGATTTCTGCCCATAATCTGAAATTTATTTCTGGTGACCTTATTATCTATTCTCTGTTGTAAGTGTGACAATTTCCAGAGTGCACTCAATTACTCTCTGTGGATAAACCCCAGTTTGGCTGGGACAGTAGTGACTGAGGTGCTGCACCATGGATGTGGTTATTACTTTCATTAGCTCTGTTTTCAAACACAGCAAAGAGAAACATGTCAGACTGTAGGTACTGAAGCCTCAGAAAGGTAAGCAGGATGTGATTCAACACCACCACATCACAAAGGTTATCTGAGCAAAAAGCAAAAAGCCTCAACCTCTTTCTGCCAGAGAAGAGCAAAAAACCAAAATCAGTATTTTTCTCTGTGTGACCAGGAGTTTGTGTCACATACCTGCATTATTTATTTATTGTTGTAACTCTTCTAAGGGTGTTTTGCTATTTCTTGTTCCAAACTTATAGCAACAATTCAATATGGATCTAATTTCTTTAAAGGAAGAAGAGACCTAAATTTCTATCCCACAAACCCAGAGCCAGAACCTCCTGCCTGTGCACGGGCAGGGCACAAACCCCTCCCTCACCTCTGTGGGACGAGCACACAGCTGCACACTGAGGCTGATGGCAGGAGCTGCAGCCCTCATGATCAGAGAGCACACATCTGGAAACCAAAATTCTGCACTTACCATTTCCACAACCTGTATCCTTCCCCCAAAAATCAGTTGTAGTAACCCAGAAGCCAGAGGAGGAAAGCAGCCACAGCACCAGGTGAACCAAGAAACCATCAAGAAAAGCATAGAGCTGTAGTACTCTGGTTTCAGTACTCCATCAATAAATTATTTGATCTAAGGTACCACAATGATATATAGAATATCACATCAACAACAACTGAGTCTGGCAGTTCTGGAACTGACTTTGATCCCTGCTGCCTGGCAGAGCTGGGGCTCACTGGATTGATTAATTCATTTCTAGGATGGTTATGGCTTCACTTTTTTAAACCTTTCTAACTTTTAATTTGTAGAGAAAAAATAATACTTAAATTTACTAACTTTAATACTTTTAAATTTACTTAATCCAGTCATGAGGATACTCCTTTTAGGTTGGGCCTTTATCAGGCTATTCCACTTAATGTCACTAAATAAGATGATTGGGAAACAATACAGCAAGGCATAAATTTTTCCTGGTTCTTTGACAACTCACGTTGCATTCATCTGTGCTTAAACACAGTTCTGAACCATAACTTTAACTGGGAGACGTGAGAATATTATCAGGTAATGATTCATAGCGCTGGATATCACCCTCCTCTCGCACAACATCTCCTCTGTTACACTGTTTAGTTTGGGTTTTTTCATTTGTCCCATTAATGTGAGTTGTGAGCAGAGCTCCAGAGGCAATGTATTGCATACAGGACTTGTTATAGAACATTAAGTCCATCTCATAATTAAATGCTCTATCTATTTTCTTGTAAACAATAAGACCATAAAAGAGGTAATAGAAAAAAATGATGTCCCGAGTGTAATGGCTTATACAAAATATGGCCAGAAGAGCTCAGCATTGCAGCCTGCTGGAAGTGCCAAGTCCTCTGGCTTTGTCCTCAACCCAGTGCAGAATTTTGTGAATCTGCCCCATGGGCTTTTGAGCACAGCAGATCGTCTCTTCATGGGCTCTGAGCACTGCATGGCCGGGATTCCCCAGCTCATGAAGGAAAGAATACATTTTTCTGCGCACAAAAGTACTTTAAAAAGAGAGTTTTGTAATCAATTTAAAAGCTAGACCTGAATTAGTATTAGATTTTCCTTATGTTTAATTAAGTCTAATTAAACAATGCAGACATCTTCCTGTCACCTGTGGTGTGATCATGTTAAATATTTAATGCTTGTGAAGGATTAGGCTGCGCATCTAATCTATATCTAGCAATCTGTTCTCTCTCTGGAGTATTTTTTTATTTAGTTCTGCTTTTGTATAATGAGTTGCCTTTCAAAGGAAACTGTTAAATGCTTTGGTGGGAAGGGGATGTGTCATGCTGCACTGTGTGCAGGAGAATTTTGCCAGGCAGGCACAGAGTGTGGGGGCTGCAGTGCCCTGCCCAGGGGGTGTAGCAGGGACAGCCCACTCTGCCTTCCCGGAGCAGAAGGCATCAAACTCCAGCCTTTCTTTTTGTTTAGAAGCTTCAGTACATCCCTCTTCCCCAGCAGAGCCAAATGATTAAGGACTTTGAAAGCCCCAACACAGGGTTCACATTGAAAATATCCCTTGCAGCGTGCACACATTTCAAGGTTGCACATTTCTTAGACTTGTTTTCCCAAGGGGCTGTCAACTGTGTAATAGAAAAATGTATTTGTACATCTCTTCCCTCCTGAGCACCTCCCCACCCCTCACTAATCTTTGCACTGCCTCTGAAACTCAGGAATGCATCTGTTTATATCTGCTCACCTCTTGGGATGGACCCCTTCAAAGGAGAGGCCAAGGGTGTGTTTCTGGGAGCAAGTGCTTTAAGAAATGGGGATTTGCATCTGGTCACAATAATTGTCTTCTCTAACAAAACCAGTGGGGAAAAAAAATCAGCTATTCATCAAAAATGGGTTAAATGTATTCCTATTCATGCTATAAAAGGCACATAAAATACTTCTCTGGCAGTTTATTTGCATTAGCCATTACTTGCATCTGAGGACAAAAGACAAATTCACATAATTATTTTTCAATTGGTTGGGTCTGTGTCTGTGTAATCATTTTTTCACAGTGTATGAAGCCCTTTTTCAATAGACCATAACAGTAATAGCTATTTCTTATTTACAACTGGAGGAGAAGATCCAGCTACCAGATTTTATTATGCAGAGTGAACTTTTCAAAATTAAATTAGCAGAGCTAACGTGGTGGACCATAGTAAACTAATTAGTTGTTAGACTGTTGGCAGAGATAGTATCAACTCTTTCAGACTTCCTAACAAACATCCTCAAAAATTACAAGCAAAGGGTTCCTATTGCAGTTTGGTTAAGCATGAAAATGTTCATTCTCTTTAGTCAGAGCGAGAAGGTGATGGCAGAAGAAGCGGCTCAGGGGCAGAGCCGGGCAGGAAACGGCCCCAAACCTCCCTGATCAAAAGCAAAGCCCAGTCGGATGGATGAGAGCTTTTCATTGCCACAGTTTAAGTGGCTTGAACATCGGTATCTTTATGATCTCTGGATAAACCCACAGGCTTTGATCTAGAAAAGCAGCACAAGGTCCAGGGGGGTTTGTGGAGCAGAGCTCAGTGGGGTAACCTGGGCCAGGCAGGAGAGCTCCGAGAGAGGAGCACACCCACCCATCTGCTGTGGGGCTGTGCCTCCAACAACGCCCTGATCCTCCCTGTCCCCAGCCTGCCCAGGAGCAGCTCTGCACTCATGCAAAATTAAACGGGTGTTCATTATGAAATCCACGCCACATGTTATTAAAAGTGCTCTGTCATTGAAAGAAGGTGGAGGCTTCTTAAGCTGGGGTTTTGTTGCCCTCTAGTGAATGAGGTCAGCATTATGCATGGGAAATTATTTTGATCACTGCATAATTAATGTGTTCTGAATTGGTACAAAAGTGCAGCCAAATTGCATCCTGTTCCCACTTGAATTAGTTAACCTACAGATACTGTTTCCTACAATGTGTTGCTTCCTTGCCTGAGCCTTTTTTTTTTTTAATTTTTTTTTATTCCTGCAATGAGAATGCACGACTGTGTGGGTATCATGATAAGGCAAGGAAGCCAGAGACAAGGAATAAATCAACTAAATAGATCTGCAGCACAGCAGCTTTAATACCTTGGTATATACTTAATATGTCTCCTGAAAAGAATGTCTAATTATACTGTCATGGCAAAAAATGCATTTTCAATAGCGATAAATTATGCCATCATTTACTTTCTGAGAACATGCTGAGATTTATAAAAGATTACTGCAAAATTATCATGCCAGGATATAAAAAAAGAAAAGCCAAACTCAGTTATCATTGGCATCAGGAAAGAAAGAATGGGGAGAAAACCCCTTTCATTAGTGAAATAGAGTAGAACTGATAAAATGTTATGCAGAATGAAAATATTCTGCTATGGAATGAAACTCAGCCTCACATTGCTCTTTTTTTCTGACTGTCTTACCTACTTGAGACTATTTTGGGGCTTAGATGAGGAGGTTGTCCCAATCCTGTGTATAGTTGGCAGCCACAGGACCCAATTTTTCAATGACTACAACTTGACAGTTTTGCTTATCTGGTATAAAACCAGGAGGAATTGAAGGAGTGTCAAGCCCCAGAACAGCACATTAGAAAATGTGAACTTATTTCCTGTGGTTTTTGCTCCAAGAGCCGCCAGCTGAGCTGAGCTGGGGTGCACAGCACCAGGACAGAGCCCAGTGCTCCCTGTGCTGCTGGGGGTGACAGAATTGGCTCCAGAGCAGCCCAGTGGCATTTTGTTAACCACAGCTGGGCTACTCCAGGCACATTTCATCAGCTGGGATTGTTGTATGCAGCACATTCCATACCTACAGCACCCAGCACTGAATTGCCTTTTAACTTTTTAGCTCTATTTTAGCTGCTGCAAGACATTTTCTTCCTAACAAGTCTGATTGGCAGTTGCTTTCATTAGTCCAAGTTAGCAAATACAAATCAATCTCTTGTTCCCAGCAAACAATTTTAATTTTTTTAGAAAGTTTTTCCCTCTAGCCATCAGCAAGTACTTTTGGCCATAAGAAAATTAACAGCTTTGGTGTATTTTATAAAGACATTTACATGCATCTTCTTCATGTTTTACACTTGTTCCTCAACATTTTTTCTCACATGGTGAAATTTTGGTAAATATTGCTGCCTTCCTCTCTGAGTCTGCACACTCTCTGGAAAACACTATAAATAGAGAAGGTTCCATTGGAAAGTATGATTTGCTGTTTCTAAAATTCAACATTATGCTTAAATTTAAAAATACTACTGCAAGTTCTACAGTGAGGGTTGAAAGTGTTTCCTGAATATGTGGTAACTACTTGAGGGGGTGGTTGTTGTTGTTGTTGTTGTGGCAGGAAGAACAAATCCACAGTTATTGTTTTGCTTTTCTTTCTGTCTTTATTAAATACAGAGGTGATAATTGCTTGGTTTTGTTCACAGCTGGCACTAAATGATAAGTTTTCTTCTCATTAGACATGTGAACCACAGACAGGCTTGCTCAGCTTCTCCATTTTCATCAGATGAAATCTCAGCTGATTTTAGTCTCTATAAAATGAAGGCCACATTTGGTCCCAATAAGCATATTAAGTTTCTTTAATTTTTTTTTATTTGAATCCCATTAATAACATTTTCTTTTGATGAAAAAAGACATTTTAAGGGAGGGGAGCCATGATGTGACCTGCCAGTCGCTGAAGCTCTCCACTGCAGGAACTGTGTGCCATGAGCTGAGAGCCCATCTATGACTGCAAATTTAGATGACATCCTTACACTTCTAATTTTCAAATTTCTGGCCAATCCTGTCTTTAAAGCATAAAGCAATCCTGCATACATCCACTCATTAATCTTCACTTTCAGTTTATTTAAAAAGGAATCTTCATTTTCTTTCTATTTATTTAATCGTATTTATTAAATTGAATACAATTTATGCAGAACAAACATTAGCTGTAGCACAAAATGACCTACTGAGCTCAAAGTCTGCAAGAAGAAAAGGAGAACAGTTGTGCTAATATCTGGCTTCACTTAGAACACTCCTGCAACATGAATCACTGGAAAAAAAAAGTCTCAATTCTATGAATGAGTGGTCTGAAAACAGAACATTACCAACCAAAGAGAGATAAATTTTGCACGTGTGATTGTTCACAATTGGCTTTGACACAATGAGTAATTAAGGATGTTGTGTCTCACCAGGTTATTCCAACCTTTCTTTTCAAAAAGCTCAAAAATGTCACCTCACCCTCAGTGCCCTGAGTGCTGCAGAGCTCTGTGGGGTTTGGGTGTCCTACAAATAATTCCCCATCTCTGGCTGCTGGGAGTGACACAGGAAAGACCTGGGCTTCTGTGATCCCTTCAGTCATCGTGGTCCTGGCCAGGCTGTGTTTCCATCAGGGATCCCTGCAGCCTGCTGGGGTTTTGTCCCTGGGAGCCCAGGGGAGCAGATCTGATCTGAAGGCTCAGAGGAACATTTTCTGCTGGGTTCCTCCTCAGAAAGCCACATGCTGACATTGTAAAAGTTGATGCAAAATTGTTTTAAGTTGATGGAGAGTCAAGATTAACTCAGAGAGTCAAAAAGTCAAGCAAAGCATTTGATTTCAACAATAGTTACGGATTTGAGAGAAGATTTGAGAAGAGCTTTGAGCTTTCCTGGGTTAGTGGCGTTACTCTGAGCTGAGCCAGTGCAATCTGGAAGGCAAAGTTTTGCCGACTGAAAACAATATTTGGATTTTCACAAACAACCCCCTGATCGAGGGTGCTTTCTCTGGGAGGTTATAGGAAAGATGGTCAGTGATAAAAAAAAAGAATAACATTTGAGGATTTTTTTTTAAGAATACCTGCAAATTTGAAGGGCAGAAATAATTACCTGTCTTGCTGTAATAGTCACAGATTTTCTCAGTCATGAGAAAATCTCCAGTTAGATTCTTTAGAAACTGTATTTGTACAAATACAGGAAATGGATGTTTGCTGTCATCTCTTCAAACCTCCAATGTTTGCTTCATTAAACTCCATGCAAAATGTTGGTTCATGAGTGGGTCCTTTCCTTTATGCAATATTTTTCAGTCCTCTTTTCTGTTTGTTCTTCCCTCTTATTAGTGATTCTGAGGATATTTTGTACCTTGTGCACATTTTTTCTTATTAAAAATGTAGAAGTAAATATTGCTCTTAGGGGTTTTGGAGTAAATCCAGAATTAACTTAATGCTGTCATGGAGCTTCCTTCATTTTTGTAGTGCTATATATCAGTGCTCTGAGCCAGAGTCCCTGCATCACATAAAATTTAAATTCTACTCAACAAAAATATTTCAGTGAAATGTTTCTCCATTTTTCCTCATTAATCAAAATAACATGTTTCACAGAAAAACAAGCCCTGATCGCTCTCTTTGTGAAAAACTGAAAGTGGATTATCTTGTTAGAAAATGTAAATCTCTGGAACCTGAATGATACATTTCAACTACCCACAAATCAGATTTTCATTCCCAATAAACTTCTTTTCTGGTTTTGTTTTGTTTAATTACAAAAACCTAAAGCCTGTCAAAATCTCAGAATGACACATACAACAGAAAATCAGATTGCTGCCCACCTCTATTAGTTTCTATAATAGTCTTCAACTACTAGGAGGAAAAATGAAGCATTAGGAACAAAACTGTTTCGATGACAAGATGCATCTGAACTTCTTATTTTCTGCCAAATAAGAGGAATAACTTTACATTTCTCTTGCTGCTTTCCAGTTTTCTGACAGTTATTTCTCTGCCTTCTTCAGTGCCAACAGAAATGAAAATATAAACCTCCATTTCCAAACTGCAAATCCTCCTCTGTGGCTGTGGGGCTGTGCACACACACGCTGGGTACATTTTTATTTTTTGTCTGGTGCCAATTAAAACACACATATACCAAGGCTTGTGTTTTCATCTGACCGTGCCTTGATGTTTATTTATAATAAGGTGTGCATTTCTGGGAGCCCTTTTTTCTCCCTCAGAGATTGGTGTGTGTCTCACTTGACAGATAAGGGTGGCATTGACTCCATTGGATCATCAAAACCAACACACTTTGACAGAACAGGCTTCATAAATAATGTGCATCAGTTTTTACTCTGTCAGTGTAAATGCATCTCCTCCACTACTGGTTTCCACTTGTTTTATCCAGAATGCCTAAGAATAATGAATAAATCATGCTCCTGTATACATGTATGTATGCATATCTATGTGTATATATTTATACATAATTCATGCCATAAATATCTATTTCGGTCTGGCAAGGAGGTCACATGTAAGAGTGGAGATGTGTTAAGGCACTGTACCTGAAGTATTAATCTAGTTTCAGATGCTGCAGATTATTTCATTTAACAACAGAAGCAGATGAATGCAGCTCATCCTGATGCAGTCTTTTTTCTTTTTTCTTTTTTCTTTTTTTCTTTTTACCCCACAAAGAACATGCAGTGTTTGTGATCCCCAGTGGAAAGTTCTTTTGCTTATCACTCCTGGCTGTTTCCAGTCATTAATTGGCCCCAAATTGCTCATTAAGTTTTTCTGAGCCTGCCAGTTCTCCTAAGCTCTATGTGGTGCTTCCTTCTGCCTCCTCTCTTTGGTTCTCTTGTCACATAAATCTTCATAAGCAAGAGTCATTGCCTTTCCTTCCATGTTCCTTTAAAGGAGAGCTACAAGTCAGTGTCTTGGGTTTGTTTTGAGGTTTTGGCTCCACACAGGAGCATAAATTGTTGACATAGTCCCTTTTGTTTATAAAATATATCTGAAGAACATAAACAAAAGAAGAGACATATTTTGCTTCGAACTCCATTTATTGGGTAGATTTTGCACCATCCTACTTCAGTGATATTTAACCTGTTTGTGACTTAGAACACGAAATTGATAACTTCAGCACACAATTTAGCCTCTCCAGGTACCACATGGCCTTCAGCCTGTTCCATCTTTATTTTCTCCACAGGGTAAAAGACACTCTTTGTTTTCTAAATCACTGTGCAAGTCCCCATTGCTCATTTGCAAACTATAATTTACACAGTGCTGCAACACTTCAGTACTGAAGCACCTGGAAAACAAAAGAGCTGCACAGAAAATGTGCAATAATGTCTGGAAGCTAGCCCCCAGGATTGTGGGGTACAGAGCCCGTTTTTCTCTGTCATTTGCAAAATAAAAGAAGATAATTTAGACCTCACTGATGTATAATTAGTACCCAAGGAGTAATATCTTCATTGGACAAGGAGGAAGGAATGGAGAAGGGTCCTCAGGAGAAAGGTCTCTGACTGGAGCTGTTGGCATCAGCCCTGGGTTGGATTTTATAGATATGATGCACTAACAGAGGCACTCATCCCCCAGAACAGGCAGTGCCTCTCAGCTGGGGCTCCCAATGCACTAATTACTCTGTTTAACACAAAGACAGTGGTGAAATGGTATTCTGATAGAAAAGCCATGTTATCTGTATGCCCTGGGATTCCTACCGAGTCCTGCACCCTTCACCTGAGAATAAATGACAAATTGCTTTTCTTCTTTGTTCTTTCTTCATTACTTCTGAAATGCAGGATGTGGTCTGTGGATTATTTTCAGATCACCTTGTTACCCCCAAAATATCCAAAACATGCTCATGGCACTCAGAAAGTGCCAAGTCTGACATGATTTTAATGTATTCTGGGACATTTTTGCCTTTCAAATGATCTCTGATTCTTTCCTGGTGTTGTACGTTGCTATGAGAAAGAGAATAGGAGATGTTTTGTTTAAATTGCCCAAATACATTGTAAGGAAAGAGGAGAAAATGAGAGGAAGGGATCAGAGCTGGAAGAGCTGGCAGGGGGTGCTGAGAGGGAAGTGAGTTCAGCTGCCCAGAATCTGCTGGTTACATTTTGGAGTTGGGTTTGAGTTTGGGCTTGTTGGGGTTTTTTTCTGTTTCCTTGAGTTTTGCTATTGAGGGAAGAAAAGTAGGTTTAAGTTATGGTCAGAAACTTGACAAGTTTAGAATTGGTTGACAAATCCAATATATTGCTGGCAAAGTTTGTGAAACATCAAAGTGCAAGAGGTTGGAACACCTACAGTAACAAGTAAGAAGCAAATGATGACAGAGTGAGTGACTAGGGTGTTAAATAAAGTCACAACAAAACCTGTCACGGGTTTTCTGACAAGCTTTGGAAGAACACCTGACAAGGTGTTCTCACATTAATAGCAGCAGTTATTGTTTGATTACATTAGTACTTTGAATGCAGCAGGGCTGGTATTTTGTCTTTCTGTTTCCATAAGAAACAGGATTTTGGTCACCATATCCCACTTTGGCAAAGCTGCTGAGCAATTTTGTTTTCATGTTAATTTACAACGTCCCTTTCCTATGGGGAGATGATTTTATTTTGACAAAGAGCAGTAACACTCAAGAACTCCTGATATTTAATGTATAGAGAAGGTCATGAATTTATGTCTGTGCTGGGGCAAACCTTTCAGTCTGTGTTCCAGAGATGGATGGCACTTGTGCTGTGCCTCACTGCTGAGGGAGACAGTAAATCATAAGATGTTCCTCCTCACCTTGCTGAAGTTGTAAAGTGAATATAGCATTTCTTTATATTGAGTGATCCAGTTAGGGATCATTCACAGGGCAGGTTGGGTCACACAGGCTCCCCAAAAAGCAGAGTTGCCTTCCCAGAGTAACTGAGACACCTTCTGAGACACAGAATACAACATTTGGGTAGCAAAACCTAATAAATACCTGGCTGTCCATCACTGTCTCTTTGCATTGTCATGATGAAGCTTCTTCTTGACATCTGATTTAAGCAGAGATTGAATTGTCACTTCTGTTAATGCAGGGTTTATGCTGCTCTCATCATGGATCAGCCCAGAGTGCAGAGCTGCTGAGGCAGTCCCTGGGAAATCCCAGCAAATTATGTTTGGGGAGCACTGCAGGGTTTGCAGGATGAAATTTTTTTTATATATATTTTTTTTATTTATTTTTTTCTCTTTCCCCTGCTCCACTCCATTACCTCATGCTGCTGTGAGGTCTGACAGGCAAAGCTGAGGCAGCAGCTCCTTGTAGGGAGCACATTTCCACATTTCAGGGAGGTTTGGGCAGGTGTGCCTTGGCCCCTTCACCCCCCAGCCATGGGCAGAGCAGCCTGAGCCAGCAGGGGCTCCAAACAGAACTACTCTGCTCCCTGGGAGCTCAGCAAGGAATTTGCCTTTTGGGACAGCAGACATGTAATGCTAGATAAAGGTGGTTTTGTGGGTTTGCTAAGAATATTTCAGATTTATTTCAGATTAGTCAACTGATGCACATGGGCACTTCCCCTATATTGGCAAAGTGCTCTAAAGCTTGTTCTAAAGCTAAGAGTACACATTAAATTCTGAATTCCTTCATAAACATGGAATTCTTTCTTTCATTTTTGCTTTACTTTTCCAGGTATTCACTTTTTGGTTAAAATCTGTGCATTGCTCAACCATCTCAGACCTTTTGCAAGGATCCACGTTCGACAATATTCAAAATACTGCAGTGACACAAACAAAAACTGGCTTACAAAGTCCAGAGATTACACATTCAAGCCCTGATTTTATATTACCATATTTATTTGCTGAAATAAGTGGGTGGTAAAGGAAGCCAGTGCCACAGGCAATCTGTGTCACCAGCTGCAATGTGCATCTTCTTGCTAGTTTATAAGCAAATTCTTTAAAATTTTTTATAAATAGTTTGAAGGGTTTTTGTTCTGCATTTGAATCTGTGCTTGAAAGCATAAGAAAAAGAAAACAAAACAAAATAATAAAACAGGCTCTTTGATAATATGATGTAAAATTATTTAGAATTGTTTAGCTGTGGGGATGGAATAAGAAAAAGATGTAAAGGATCCTGACCTGTGGGAAGAGGATTGGCCTCTGGAAGGAGAGTGAGGGTTTGCCTTTTATGTTTGGTGCAAATACAGATCATTCAGCAGTGAAATGTGCAGTAGTTACAACAGTAGTTGATTGGATAGTTAATAACTTTGACACAGAGGAATTCACAAAAGGAAATAGATGGCATTTCTAATAGCAGTTAAGAGGAATAATTGTTCTATCTAACAACTGACTGAATGTGTCAGGCAATATCAGCATCAAAAGGAAGGTAAATGCCAAACAAATAAATGAAACAATGATAGCTTTAAAGCTGGAACATTTGATTGGGATGCAAACGAGCCAGGCATTATGTGAGGACTTGTGTGCATGGGGACATCCACCAGTGTGACTTTGTGGGGACAATTGTCCCTCAAAGCCTCAGAAACACACACAGGAAAGGAGCTCAGTGCAGAATGAGATTCTCCATCTGAGGAGCTGCAGAGCTCCGACTCCAGCTCCGCCAGGGTGGTTCCAGGGCTCAGTTTGCTCATGGGGACAAACCTACAACATTTGATGGGTGATCCCAGTGCCTGCCCCGCTCCCCTGGCCCAGGCTGGGACATTTCTCCTTTCCCAGCAGAGCCAGGGCTGCAGTGCTGGGGGTGCCAAGATGCCAACCAGCTGAGGCACCTTATCACAGCTCAGGCTGTGACACATGCAGGAGCAAAGTGACAGCCCCACGTGGGAAACATCTCTGAAATGCATTCAGGCTCCTCACACACAAAACAACCCCACCACTGCCATATCCCACAGTGGCATATTTTCCAATTGTGTTAATATAGTTTTTACCATTCTTTAACCTGCTTGCTAAGAAGAAAAACGAGAGTCTGATGTTCTAAGTTGATAAATAGTATCTTCGTGACATGCGAATAAAAAGTTAACTCAAAGCTTTGTGTTTGCAAAGAGACAGTAATTTTCATGACTCAAGTTTTAATAAGCTGGATCTGAAACTCAGTTGACTGGGAGGCAATGAGGTAAAAGGAAAGATCTAGCACTTCTTTCTCAGCACCTCACACACTTGGCTCTGAAGCTCTGGAACCTCACTCTGGTGAACACAGAATAACTCTTTAAATGGGAAAATTCAGATCCAACAGGTGAAAAAGCCTAAATTAACAGATCTGAAAAGCCCTGCTCTCTGAGAAAGGAAAAATTCATCTCCCATCTGAGGGTCTGAGCTGATTCAATGTGCAGCAGTGTCTGCCCTGCCCTCTGCTTTTGACAGAAGCTCTAGCAGGGACTCCAGCAACCACAAATGGAAACAGGGACAGCCCACAGTGCCCATCCTGTCTGAGGCTCCTGCAGCAGCTGTGCCACAGCTGGCAGCATGTCCAAGAGCACAACCGGGCAGTTTCAGCCCTCCCAGCCCTGTCAGAAACTCCAGCAGAGCAGCACCCACCTCTCTGCATTTGGTCCTGCCTCTGCAGCTTGAAGGAGCCCAGAGTCAGCACTGCCTGGGGAACATTTCATGATTTTAACACACTTATGTACTATTTGACTCTTTTTAAAATCACTGTAAATGCATAAAGATTATAGGTGCTCATGTAGGCTATACTTTAGAAGAAGAAAAATCAATTTTTCATTCGTCAGTGGCAGCTTGCAATACAACTGGAATATTACCTGAACCAAGTAAACAGAATTATCCTCTAACCTGAATAAGAAAAATGTAAGAGAAAGTCTTTATCTCTCTATTTTCAACTTATATTATCTAAGTTTGACTGTGATTTAAAAGAAAGAAGGGAGGGGAGGATGAGCCAAATGCAGAATTGTTATGAGAGAAGCAAAACCGAGCCCTGTGAAAGGTTCACAATGGAAATGATTTTCAGTTTAAATTACTTTTGCAGGACTGTAGTGTGGCAGTCAGGAAGCTTCTGTGAAAAGTCCATTCTTTTTTCTTCTGTATTTTTCTTTCCTTTTATTGGTTTGTGTTTGTATGAACTGCCTATGGCCCTGAAAAATATCTGTTTTAAATGTTCATCCATATGTTCCAGGAATATCTGAGCACTTCACACACATCAGGAGTTTTTCTTTTAAAAATCATCTGTAAATATTCTATTGTTGTTTCTATTATCGTCCTATTACAGTTATAAATTCCTTATTTTAATTCATGTGAAAAGAAATGGGAAGTGAGTTTTTTGTCATAGATCTTCTTCTTGTGTCCTTAGGCTGAAGATCCATTTGTGGAAATCTGCCCACAAAACTGCAAAAACTGGTACCCAGGCTGAGGAGCATTCCATGGACAGCAGCAGCATCCAGCAGAGCATTGTAATGTATAAAGAGAAATGTAGACATTTCTTAAAACTTACATTAATTATATAGTCTCTCATAATTTACTCCCCCTTTTAACATCTAATTCTAGAATTTGATTTTGTGAGTTTTTTCCTGCTTTAGTGAAGTCCGCACAGATTGATATATTCTGTATATCAATAGATATATATTTATATATATCAATAT
The DNA here is from genome assembly GCF_000277835.1 of Geospiza fortis. Classification (NCBI taxonomy): domain Eukaryota; kingdom Metazoa; phylum Chordata; class Aves; order Passeriformes; family Thraupidae; genus Geospiza; species Geospiza fortis. The sequence continues at coordinate 726,166 of NW_005054356.1, read as the reverse complement.
ATATAGAATAGAATAGAATAGAAAGAATATCAGTTCTGTTCTTTCTATGTGGAGTCATGCACAACATTTTACAAACAAATGTTTCTTAATCAGGAGTGACTGCCACCCACAGGGGCCAGAGGCTTTCCTGGAAACTGCTCTGTGCTCCTAAACTTAAGGACATCAAAGTAACTCAACTCTATTTATATGTCCAAATTTTCATCTCTTAATGCATTGCAATTTTTCATCTTCTATACTTCCAGATTTATCTATAAGGATTTTAGGACAGTATAGTTTTCTTTTCCTAAATTTCTAGCTGATGTTTTCACCATCTTGGGCTTTTATAATTTCACCTTTCATCTTGGAAATAGGTCTGGATTGATGTGGCGATGATAATTGTTGTGGGAAAAAAAGAATTTTATTGAGCCTCAGGTTATTCCTCCCTTGAAATATTCTAGATAATTTTCTTTATTCTAAACTCTTTAATATGCTTTTTGAGTCAGCAGAAGTTTATTGTGTGAACTTATTAGTTGCCAGTGATCTCTCCTGGAAAATGGATAGCATCTGGTTTTTTGTAAGACCGATCTTGTCATGTTTTTTAAAGGCACCATCTGCTTTCCAGTGCTCCAAAGGGGACTGTGGTGTCCAGTGGGATTTTTATCATATGTTTGCCTCCTTTTCTGAACATCTGAATATTTTAAAGAGCAGCTAAAGGCATAATTCTTCCTCCTAAACAGTATAATTCTTTATATATTAAAATCACATGGATGTGTTTTCAGTGAATTGAGGTTGAAGTCATAAAATGCTTTTTCAAAATGTTATACCTAATGATATACTTCCATATTTAATCATAGATATTTAGTGTGTACTCATCAGAAGCAATTTTTGGTTCAGAGTCATTACAAATATATTAAATTAGACACAACAGACCCATTTTCTGCAATAGAAGCTTTGGATTTGGTCCCCTACAAATTGCTCACCGAAACGCTCTCAGAAATGCCTTTTATTATCACCAATCACATCTACATTTTGAAAAGAACAAACAAAATCTAGCTTTATTCAACTGTGAATTCTATTGACCTGATTGAGCAACTTCTGTTCCTGTGAAAATCCGTTCCTTGCATGCTAATTACAGCAGAACCCTTTCGTCAGGAGCACGGCGGGTGTGGGTGAGGATTCCACTGACATTTTATTTCCTTTAAGTCTAACTCACATCCCAGGCCCTTTCAGCCACCAGCAGCAAAGCACATGCTCAGTTTTAAGCAGGAGCTTGAGTGTTTTGTTGAATTAGAGATTTGGCAACGGGTGGGAATATTAATGGGAGTGAAGTCATGTAGGTGCTTAGAGCTAGAAAGATCCGAACCATAGAGAGAAGAGAAAAACAAAATAGAATTCTTTGCATCATCTGAGGTCCCATTCTGTGTTTCAGAACTGAAACAAGGGGATTTTTTTGCTTGCCACTATTGAAAAAAAATATTTATATCCACGTTGTGCAAAGTCCTTTACCATGATCCCTGCTTTAATGTCTGGCTGAAGTATCTGAGCGTGTTGTTAGCAGGGCAATTTCCTTAACAAGGCTCTTGGATTTACTAGGCTGTTCTCATGCAATTTTTCTCTGTCTTCCTCTACGTTCAACATGTGCCAGATGTCACTCCCAGACTGGTTTTTGTGTGTGAGTGAGAGATGATCAACATGAGGGACAGCCCAGCAAATGCAGCACGGATGCACCTTTATTGATGAGCAGCAGCTCCTGGTGCTCCATGGCATCAGGCTGCATTCCCCATGGATAATCACAGGAAACACCACCCCAGCCCCATCTGCTCCTGTCAAAGAGGTTTTACAAAAATAGGGAGGGCACATCCCTGCCTTGATTTATTACATTGACCAATGCCCGACCACAATCTCTTTATAGACTATTCCACATTTGATCTTCTTCATCCATACTCATCCCACGTCTCTTTGTAGATTTCTACATTTTATCTGTGCAGATGCACACCTTAATCAATGCGTAAAATATTTATGCCTTCATACCATGGTAAAAAAAGACAATATTTTGCTGAATACCTTAAAATCACATTAATGCTAAATAAAAACTCTTCCAGAGAAACAAGATATTGTATAATACTGAATTCCTTCTCATTGCTTAGAATTGAATTATATCAAAACATTTGATTCAAACACCACTGTAATACAATGAATATTAAGCTCTGTTTCAGCCACTATGAATAAATGAGATTATTTCCATTGAGGTGGGACTTTATCACATAATGTCCATATATGTTTGTTGGTGCTGATTTTTTATTACAAGTGTTAAGCAGGTGATTAAGAAGTTAAGCAGGATAGATCCCTGTTCAGTGACATTCTGTCAACAAGTGCTCCAGCCCACAGAGATCCACGCTGAACGTTGCTCCTTTTCACTTTTCCAGGTCATGCCACTCCTGCTGTCAGACAAATACAATAGGAATTACTCAATTTAACACCATTTCAGTTCTAATTGAATTCCATTTGCTAAATCCTGAATAAATACATTACAACTGCTGCTTTGGTCAAACAGAGAGAAATAGCCATCTTATAATGACTCCCCTGTGGATTTAATGCCTATTCTATCTGTTAGAATAATGATTCCTACATCACTGGAATATATTTAAAGGATAATAGTTATTTAAACATGCCAAGACTTCATACGGCAGATAAGTATTTTTAATTTGCATTTCTGGAATGAAAAGGTCGGCTAGAATAACTGCTTTTTTACCAATTTGTCTGTTTTCTGAAGTGTCTTGGTATCAGAGCAAAGATACAGGATTATGAAAGGGGTATTTCTTGCTTTCAATAGTAGTCTTAGGTGGGCAAAAAGGATGGGATTCACATCACCAAATACAGAAAACTGACATGGAAATGCACCCCCTGCTCATCACCCCTCATGGTCTGCTGGGGAAATTAAACCTCCTGCATGGGACTCATGTTTATGGACAGCAGATACACAGAAAAGCTTAGATAAATAAGTGATCTCAGGAGGCTTAAATTCAGAGACATTTTGTCTGTTACAGGGATCTGAAGTTAGGTGAGATGGATGCCCCCTAAGAGCACAACAAGAAGTGCATTTGTTGGAATTAGGAGACTCACACTGGAAAGGAAGGTAAATTTAAAGGAGAGAAGGGAGTGAATTTGTTCCACTTGGAAAGAAAAAAATAAACAAAGAAACAAATTTGGAATCTTTAATTCAGACCAGCCAGTTAAATATTTCAAAATATCACCAATTGTTTTCTTTCTTTTCATAAAAGCGATGAATCTTCGTTGCTCATGTCAGCATTCACCTGGAAATGGGAGCTGCATTCCCAAATCCTGCTCTGCAGCAAGGAGAAGATGAATGTGAGATGTGTGAGATGAATGTCATGGTCCCTGAGACAAGAAAGGGATCTCTGACTTGCAAGTTTTGTGAATGGTCACCTATGTCCTACTTTCTTTTTTTTTTTTTTAATCAGCCCAAGTTACTTGCCAAGCTTGGTTTAAAATGGTGAATAATTTCAGTTCTAATTAACTTTTTTTTGAATAAACTATTCACAGCCTCCCACTCGCTCTGCCTTCAAAATTCCATCTTTAGCTCAGATCTTGTGAAACAATGTAGATCATGAGAAGGGAAAATCTAATAGAAATATGCACTTCGCAGAACTTATTTAAATATAATGTGTCAAGCATAAGGGTCTTAAATATATATGGTTGTAAAAACGTATCAGTGCCAGATGATTGTTCAGGGCTGTGTTCCAATTAAATCCATTGAAGCTTGAGTTGGAGGTTACAGGTTGAAAATTCCCTGAGGCTGTGAATGACTCTGGCTACAGAGGTGGATTCCATCCCTCTGAACAGACCTGGCCTAGTCCAACTGCAGAGTTTCTGCTCCCTTCACCCCTCCCACCCAATTAGCCAGCTGATGATATTTGTGTCTTGGTAGCAACATTTTTCTAAGGAAGCTCTTTGCCCTTTCTGGTGAGTCAGAGAGTGACTCTCAACAATGAAGAGTTCAAAGACTCATGTAATGTTTTGTTTCAGAAAGTTGCCTCGAATGTTAAGTGAGGGGAATGAACACTGAGAGGGAGAGAATTCCCTCATCAACAGAATGGAGAGGAGAAGAATTCCCTGCCCTGCTACCTCCAGGCATGAGGCTCTTTCTTCTGTAGCACTTCCTCTTCTTCCAGGCTGTTTTCCAAACATTCAAAAACTCCTTTGATTTTTATTTTACCCTGAAGAATTTTTATTGTTTCACTAATATTCCAAATGCAGATCACCAAGCGAAGGTAACTCACCCAGAAATTAGCTAAAATGTAGCTATGGCAAAAGTACCACGTACCAGGGAATAGATTTTATGTGTTAAAAAGTGCTTGATCTGTTGTGTGTGATTTTTTCTGTTTTAGAGTTCCTGCCTAGTCCTTTCAAGGTGAAAGTTTGAGGTTGTGCAGGTGGCAGAGGGGTTGCTGCTTTCTTTACCTGTGGTAGCTTGCTCACAGCTCTTTCTCCACTACCAAAGGAGGGTTGTTTTCAAATATATTCACAATAGTGCTGCAAGAAGTTATGTTTTTCTATCACAGCCCTTGGTAAATATGCACCCTGGGGTGAGTTATCACCTGGTGGTATCACCATGGGTGGTGAAAATTTCTCAAGGTCAGTATTTTTAACAAGTAACGAACACAGCAATAAAGGAATGGGTGAGATATGGAGCTGCTGAATATGCCAGACTGCTTATTTTCTGCTGATTTTACTATCTTTGGGGACTAAATTATTGACAGAATAAGTGAATTTCCACCCTCTCTTTAGTTCTTTTGGTATATTTGTGTGCTACCTTAAAAATCAGGAACTATCTGGTTTTGTGACTCTGTGTAGTTTTCATACATGATGATATTTCCACTGTGATCAGGAGAGAGAATCAAGAAAATAACCTGTGGTGATTTTGCTTATTCAGGAATGAAACACTGAAGCAGATATTAAATTAAATATTATTTCATTAATTTAACCAGGTATTTAGGATCATCTGGCTGTACTACCTGATCTTTTCAATATTATGGTCAAATAGTGATAATGTGTCTTTGGAGCACTGTCGGGAGACAGAGGATGGGCAGGTGTTCACAGGATCCCCTTTAAGGCTGTCTGGTTTTGTTTCTTGTATTCCTAGACTTGAAAAATCAGGAAGAATGGTTTAAAGAGAGGGCTGGATGTGATACAGGATGATTTACATTAGAATATATGGGTTCCATTTTCTAACTACCCTTGTTATTTTTCCTTTGCTTTATCCTTTATTTCTCTTCTCTTCTCTTCTCTTCTCTTCTCTTCTCTTCCTCTCATCTTTTCCCAGGGTGACCTTGAACTAATCTAATCTATGTAGATAAAAAACCCCATCTTCTACCTAATGAAAAGATAAGATAAACCCACCTAGATTTGAGGTGTATGATACAGTGTTATGTGCTTACAAACCAAAATGTATTGGCAGCAGTCCAAAAGTGTCCTAGAAGATACACAGAAATAAGATAGACAGGTAGAAACAATTATTGATCAAGACCTTTTGTACTGGGAGCTAAAGTTAATAACATTTTATATCAAAATCAAGTGTGGATCCTGAGGGTGAGAGATGTATTCTGAAAATATTTGGTTGTACTTTTTTATGCTCAGGCTGGTAGGGGAGCAATTCAAACTCAGTAGCATGGGGGCAGGGAAATGGAAGATCACAAAAACTTTGGAAACATAAGTGTTAATCAATCATTATTTGGTCTTTTTTCATCTAATGTGGCTACCTGTGGCCAAACACAACTAGATTGGATTTTTTTTTAATTTAAAATCCCAGGGTACACAGAACAGCAATTTCAGGAAAGAACAGGCAGATTACTATATTTGCAATACACATTTTAGTCATGCTGGTTAATTAGCGAGAACAAACGTAGTGTGTGGTCACAGTGTAAATGAAGAACCTCAGCTAGGAATGGGCTGAGAAAACAACCTAAAGCTGTAGGCTTTGCAGAACAGAGCTGTGTTTCATCTTAAACACAGTAATGGCAGGCACAAGTCTGCTTGGACACTCAGTACATTTTGTTATTTATTTTGTGTGTGCATAGGAATAAATAAATGTGGAAGTTAGCATGAAGATCAGGTCAGTGTGGGAAAGGTGGCAGAGGTGATGCCACAATTCCTGTACCAGAACACAGGATCAGTTTGTGGCAAGGCAAGGATGTGGATTGGACAGACTGCAGAGCATCCCTCTTGTTGCTGAGAGCAGCACATTGTGGATGCAGGAGCCAGACCCATTCAGGGAAGGTGCTGTGCTGTCAGATTGGACTGAAGGAAGCTTTTACCATCAGCACTTTGGGTGTAGTCTGTGCCAATTAAAATCACCACTGCAGACTGAGACAACTGTGAACAAGAAATAGACCTGAGCATCCTGGCTGGTGTACCCATTGTCCCTGAAAAACAACAGCTCCTCCTGTTTCAGGTGTTAGGAATTGTCTGTAACCCTGACCCTGCATGTTCACCCTGCATGTTCTTTCCATGGTTTGGAAAGAATTTTACCTGCTCCTTTGTAGGCATTCTCACTCTCATCTCAAATTAATGTACTCAGGGCCTTTTCTTTGGCTCTGACCAACCACAGGCACATTCCTCTTATAGGGGTAGGTACATGACAGTGTTTCTTTATTTTACAATTATGACTGGGCTGGGTTTTTTTCCAACCAGAATTACTTTATCCTTTCTATTTCCTACCCTGCAAAAACATGTGTAAAATATTTTATTCCCTTTCTTCTTCCAAGATTTGCTAATTATGCTACAAGTAGAAACCTTACCTTTTACTTTCTGTTACATTTGAAAAAAGATGCTTAAAGACAGCATTACCTGTAGGAAAGATTTCTGGCAGAAGAAATGTCTATTCTCACAACACTCAATTCTAAGTTTGTTTTGATTGAGCATTCCTCAAATGTTTTGTTGTTTTGTTTTCTTTTTTTCCCTTTATACAAATGAATAGCTTTTCTTTAAAGGAGAAATTATAATCTAAAGTCTCTTCCATACTTTGGAGGTTCCCTCAGATGCTATAAAGAATATTTCTTGTTTCAGAACAAAAAAGGAAATGAAGATGTTCTCCATTTCCCGAGTGTCTGATCTGGATAACTGAAAACTCTGAGACAAATGGCCACTGGGAAAAAATCCCAAAGTATTTAAGTAAAACAGGATTTCATTTCTAGTGGAAAATTTGGAGAAAGTAGATTAATAAGTCATATATATTTGAAAAGTATGCTTTTCACTTTTTTCTTCTGTAATCCCCCCAAAACTGGTGATTCCACTGCTCTTTGTTTCCTTCAAGGCATTTTAAAAATAGGCTAATATCAGGTTTCCAGGAGCTTCAAAAATGCCTCAAAATGCCATGAACCCCACAAGCAGGGAGTATCCAAACAAAAAGGGCCCAAACACTGCAGTGAACCCCAGTTAAAACTCATGATCAGCTCATACTCCCTCACCCACACTGTTCACATTTTGGAATTGTGAAAATTCTTCTTGCCGTTCCGTCTCTCCCCCATTGTTCCCGAGCCTGAATTCTTCCCCACCTCATCAGACACCAGAAATGCAAATACAGCTCCTTTTTACACCCTGAGCTGCTCCCACAGGGCACAGTCCAGACCACTCAACCTTTGGAAGCTCAGTTGTGCAATGAAGTATTTGGCAGCCCAATTCCAGATCATTATTGCAATAACATCTCTTCTTTCACATCCAGGTGGGAATGCTGCATCTCCTCCCCTGTCTCCTGTTCTGAACAGGGGCCCCTGGGCTGGGCAGGACAGCAGGAGGTGGAGGAGCAGCAGCAGACCCCATGGGGCGCTCAGGTGAGGTTTTGCTCAGCAGTTTTCAGAGCAGGATTTACAGCTGCCTTGGCAGCGTCACAAGGCACAGCTGATTGTGACAGGGAGCCTCCATCTCTGCAATAAGATCCATGTGGAAGGTGGTCTTGTGCCTTTAGACCTTGGGAGAATTGTCCTCATATGTGGTTTTACCAGCTTAGTTGGCTTTGTTACTTTTGTGAAATTCTCACACTCCAGCTTCATTTTCCACTACGAGGTTTTTACATAACATGAGATCATCTGACTCATGACCTTGGATATTAAAATTAAATAGCCCACATGCTTGCATAATTTGCATGTGCCTCTGAACATCTGAGCTAAGGTGCATTAAAGATACACCTCAGTAACCCTGGATGCTGAGATCACCTAGCCAGGAGTTTCTAGGAAGTATTTGTCATGAAGCTGTGGCAATTACTGAAATGACTGTGCATTTCTTCTATTGATTGTTGGCCTACCAAAATAAAATTACATTTGGCTCCAGATAATTCATTTTCTCCACCTGAATATCAGTTTGCTCTGTGCTGAGACCTATCAATAAAAAAAATATATACAGTTAGTGGGTTGGATGTTAACATTTTTCTTACTCTGAAAACATCTCATTATAGACTTAAAAAAAAGAAAGGTAACCACAGTGAGATATAGATATGTAAATGTCATTTCACATTTTTATCTTGTGAGTCTTACTTCTAGGAGTCAGGCACCACCTAAATACTGAGAAGTGTGTTTAGAAAATCCTCATGCAGACACAGAAAGGCACAGAAGGTAAAAGGACCACCAGTTGCAGTAATTGGGTTGAAAGGATGTGTGGAAATTTGGATGAGGTAATCTCCTGCCTGTTGAGCCCCTGACTGTCTGATTTGTGTCACTGCTGCCTGGTAATGTGGCACTCACAATTTAGAAGGCCAGGAAACACAAGAGGCATAATTTATGCCAAGATGCTTATCTCTGGTGCCTGGATTTTTTCCATGTGTTATCCATGTTTAATCAGCAGGCAGCCATTTCTGGAAAGCAGATGCAAGTCTCTAGCATTAATAATTGTACATAGGTGGCAAGGCTGCAAATGTGGTTCTGTGTTCATAGGGTGGTGGCATAAAGGAGGCACCATTTAACTTTAGCTGTGATTTGTGCAGGGAACTTCTCACGCAGAGAAGAAGCCTTGTGTTGGTAAATGCAGACAGAATTATGCCAGTCATTATAAAAGAAAATTATAAATACAGTAAGTGTTTATCAGCAAATGTGCTCATATTTTTAGGGCTTGTAATGAGGGAGAATTTTTAAAATGTGGCATATTTGAATCCAGTACTGCAATACAGGGGTTGGTTAACAAAACCCCACTGTCACTGCCTCCTGCACAGAGCCCACACTGCTATAGATGAACATGTCAAACACACTCAAGGTGATTTGGAGCACAGGCTTTGGTTCTTCTTTATCTTGTGGCCATGTAGTACCAGTCTGACCCCCTGAGAATCAGGACAGCTCAAACTCCTCCTCCCTGGCACGATGCTGAGTGCTCCCCTGATTATTTACAGTGGGTTGTGGCACAAGCATTTCCTTACACTGAGAGATGCACAGAGCCCCTCAGATAGAACTGAACACATTTAA
>NW_005054356.1:705703-716667 GCF_000277835.1 Geospiza fortis | reverse complement strand
TTAGTGCAGCTTTCACCCCATATGTTTTAAAATGAACATTTCTTGCCACTATTTTCAGGTTTATTGTAGCTTCCTTCTGCCTCAGGCAAGGAAAAACAACAGGACACAATGACAGCACATTATATTGGAAGTAGCATGATAAATTCTAAATAGATATAATTAGCATGTGACCCCAAAGAGACCTTCCTATAATTAATATTGAAATATGGTGCATGCATTATATAGGAAAACATATTGTGTATTCAGAGGGGAGCCTTTGGAGAATGGAGGCCTGTCTGTAATGGCTTGTCATTTTTTCATTTTAATCAGAATTGAAATTTCTGCACTTGAAGAAATAGAGAACGATCATTAAAAAACACTTGGACTTTAGAAAGACACCACCTGCTTCATTTTTCCTCTTTTTTTTTATTGTGACAGTGGTGAAAAAAAAGCCTTAAATCTTCAGCTGGGGAAATGTGCACTAATGGGGAAACAGACCTCTGAGGAGCGAGCAGACTGACAAGCTGTTCAGGAGCAGGAGGCTTTTCAGCAAATAATATTCATTCCTCTAGTAGTTTTTGGTAGATTATGTCATATGTAGAAGTCCATACTTATTCCAATCCAGCAAAGTGAATGAGTAACAGATACATAATGAGCATGCATGAAAAGGCAAAGAACATCTCAGATATAAGGTGAAGATTAAGAGGGGCAAAGCCACCAGTGAGCTGGGGATGTGTTGCCTTCTGAGTGACATTCAGTTCCTATCACACAGCAGCTCATTACACAGTCTGTTTATACCAGAAGGAAACAAATATAAAAGTTGGTCCTTTATATTTCACATTAAATGCAGGGAGTTCAAGGGAGCTGAAAGACTTCATTATGGGATCTGATACCACATTTTGTATTTTGCTGGGTCCTATTTTAAGTAAACTGAATAATTTTTTGTGGATTTTTAAAAGACTTTATATCAAATATTTAATTAACATTCATTCTGCAACTTTGGAAGCTGAAGCTTTGGATCCAGGATATAATTTTTATCAGAATGAATAAATATAAAACAGATGTTAAGCAGAGGCAATAAATTTCATCTTAATTGTAACTCTAGAGATGACTTTCATCACCAAAACACTTTCTTTTTCCCTCTGTAGCTTTAATTCTCAGCTCTGTAATTGCCAGTGCACTGTCCAGTTGTATTTTCCCTTCTATTCATTCTTCCAGTTCCATTTTTGCCCCAAGATAAATGTGAGAGCACAGCTGCACTGTGGAGTAGTGGACTTCACAAACAGACTGTGGCTTAGAAGCTGCAAATCCAACCTTTTGGGTTTTGTGGCAGTTCTGTCTGGTGAGGTTGTTGCCCCAGAAGGAACGTGGCATTTCTGCCCTGTAAATCTCCCCTGTGTGATGGCGCAGCAGCCCAAAGGAGCTCTGGTGTCTGCAGGCAGCCCCCTGTTTGTGACCTCGCTAGAATTCCTCCCTTCAGTGAAGTCTGATTTGAAGCAGAGCTGAGTAGAAGTTCTCCAAGACAAGCCCAGATTGCAGTGGGAAGTGCTGTCAGTCAGTTACAGTCTGGCACTTCTCTCTGAGCTCCTGCCTGGGACTGATGTGTCTCTGGGTTTTGAACCATTGCCCAGTGTAAAACTGAGCTTTCAGACGGGAGTTCATTGCAGGCAGTGTAAAACATTCACAGAACTGGCACAATTGGGCCTAATTATTTGTTTTACCATGTGTTCTGAATATTTTCTTCAGTTAATAATTATTCTCCATTATTCTCGCCCTTTGCTAAATAGTTGTTTAATATTGTGGTTGAAAACAATGAAATTCTTTGCTTACTGTGCTTTCCAATCAATTAGTTCTGGGCAATGGGTTGCCCATGAAAATTCTTGATGTTGTCTCATGGCCAGAAGAAATTAAAAAAAAAGATAAAAATAAAGAAAATTGAGGTTATTGTAGAGGAAATTATAGATTTCTGCACAATATTGCTCAGTATTTCTGCCTCTTGGCAAGTAAAGCCTTGGATGAGCATCACAGAAAAAGAGCTGAACTGTCTTGTGTGTGTTTTATTTACATTAAATGCTTTTAGAATTCATCTGGTACAGCTTTAAAAGAATGCAGAAGAGGTTACAAACAGGTTTAGGTGGGAGAAAGGGATGATGAGAAGGTTCATACTGCTGGTCATAATGATAATTGAACTTGAATTAATTGAGCATTCAAGCTGCCTGAATCTCCACATTTCCATGCTGTTCGTTATATGAAAATCGTATAACAAAATGCAATTTTATTTTTTAATTGCTGCAGAACATTTGATTAGCTTTGTTTCCAGGCCTGTGCTGTTGTTTTGCAGTGCTGCCAGCAAACAGCTCATCTTTGGAACACCCTGCACCATGGGGACCCTCAGACCCCAGCAAACACAGGGGTGCTGAGACATGAAGGGAAAGGTTTCCTGGGCCAGTGTCTGACCCACAATCACAATTATTTACGATGCTTTGATAAGCAACTAAGCAAAGAACATTATATTTATTTTTAAACTAAAAGTTTGCTGGACTCTCAGTTTCCCTGATTTTTCAAGCCATTTAAATCATCCACTCACTTTCCTTGTTCTGTTGTAAATAATAAGCACCAAATAAGAATCTCTGTCAGTCAATATTGCAAGTGGTTTCATTTTGCCCTTTTCAAACAGTGAATACCATTTTTAAGTTGTTACAAGGTACTAGTTGTATACAAAATAATGTTTCTGATGGTGAAATTGCCAGCTACATGTTGTAATTCCTTCATTGACTGTCAGAGCTGTCATGTTGCAGAAAGGTAGGTCAGTTGAACTATTAATGGATCTATTCAAAAATAAGCATGTAGAGTTTCCCCCCACCCCCCCAAAAAAGACTGGCTGCATCATTTATCTATGGAAATGAGCAATGTCTTTATCTTTTTTTAAACAATTAATAAACTGGGATCCCTAGAACAGTAATATCAGGATCATGCCATTATTTGCTAATTCTTCATTTCTTAAGAAAATATTAAAATTGCAGTTGGCCACAGCAGGACAGGCCCATGCATCATTGAAGAAACCAGTAATTTATGATGCTTTTGGAACTCTATATTAACATTCCAGGCTGTAATGAAGTTTCATATTGAACAAGGTCAGGCCTGATTGTATGATTAAATAATTTGAAAATGTTATTAAAAGTTTGCATTTCTCTTCAGCTTTTCAGAATGAGTGTTTTACTTTGGGGCACTCCATCAATCAAACCCACAGAGGCTCTGTTGGGTCGTGTTCATTCCATCACCTATTTAGACATGCAGTGATCAGGTTAAACAAGAAGCAGAAGGGTTATAAAGTTTTCACAAGTGGTTTTTCTCCTTTTTTCTCCTGTTTTTCTCCTTTTCCTTCTCAGCTGGAAATTAGATCTGTGTGAGCTTTTGAGGCCAGGTCTTCGCCATGCCACTGTGGGAAAGCTCCTGGCTTACACCTCAGCCAGGTGTGCGCAGCTTTTGAGCTGTTATTCTTCTGTTGTGCTTCCAATTAATTTTCCATTTTTCCCAAGCTCTCAGGGGACAGAGCTGTGGACCTGGAGCACATCACAAGCAGCATCCAGGCCTTGGGAATCTGATGGATTTGTGCTGACGCCACCTCGCAGCCCTGCAGCTCTGTTTGCACAGGGAGAAGGAGACACTGAGCTGAGAGGACAGAGCTGAGATGTTTCTGAGCTTCTGGGAGACAAGGGCTGCCTAAACTCAGCTTTCCTAAATCCCTGAACCTAATCAATGTTTTGGGAAACACGTAGAAACCTTTTGCATATTAATGAAGTGATGTTTGGTAATGGATGACAGCTCCAAATAGGGGGTTTGAGCACAGGATTGGGCTTTTTCTCCTGGGATTTAAACACTGGTCTCCACAGCCCCTTAAACACAAACCAGGGGAGAAGATATTAATACTTTATGTACTTTTAATTGACTAGGACTGTTATTGAGTTTGTTCTTTGCAAACTCCCATTAATATCCACGTTTCTTGTTTGGAAATCTGTAAAACTGAATCTTTCTGCAGAATTACACTGAGCCATCTTTCATGCTGCTACTTAGCAAGGACCTTTGGTCCTTGTTTCTCGCCTCTTCTCTGCAGCTCTAGCACTTGTCAGTTTGTATTATGTACACCTGTAAATAGCAGAAAATTAAAAAATATATTATCCAGGTAGAAGGTGGTGGAAGTTTTATAATGCAGGCTTTGAATAATCCCAAATTATCACTGCAGTGTTAAATTGAGTGTGTGTGTATGCATGAATGTATAGTTGTATAATGCATATACACATTATATATGTATTTATATGACTATATGCATATATAGAAACCTTGCAAACATTTCCTTCCATTGTTGGAGCAAGGCTCCAAGATATGGCAGGAAATTTACCACTGAAATCAGCATTGTTGGATGACAAGAGGAAAACCACTAAAAACAATTCTCATGTACGTTTTGTTCTCTGAATTTGCTTTCTTTTGCTTTGGTGGTAGAGCTGACCATCCTCCTGGAGATCTCAAAGCACCAATGAGGAAAGGGCTCCTGAAGTGAATATTATTGTTTGAATCAACCCTGTGGGTGAGAAAAGGATTAGGAGGCTGCATGCAAAACAGAGATCAGCTCTGGATTTTCCCAGAAAACTTGTCGAGAAAAAGAGAAAAAAGTCTTCACTGCTGGTATTGCTGCATTACATATTCAGCATTCACAACAAACTCAATGCCAAGAAACAGGGAGTGCACTCTGAGGTGAGATGTGGAGTGTTGACTGGGGCTGTTTGTTCCCCTCTCTTTGGGCAGGCAGTGAAGGGCTAAAAGGAGCATTCCAGGGATTCCTTGGGCATAACTGAATTTCTGATGCCTGTAATCCACCTCCCCTGTCAGGGAGCAGGCAGGGAGTGCCTGGAGAGTTCAGCAGTGCAGAGCCAGCAGGATGGTTCCAGGTGCTGCCTTCCAGCTGCTCTGCCTCCCATCACACCCCAAAAACTCTGTCCCCAAATCCCAAGGGACACACCCATGCCATGACACACTGGGCACTTTTGGATCACACTTGCTGCACTTTTGGATCTGCAAGTTTTGTTCTCCTTTTTAACAGTCTGAGCTGTAAAATAATAAATGTGCATTTGCAGACTGTTATCTGTGAGTATTGCCAGAGATATGTCATCTGATTATGCATGTAGGTAGCATTTAACATAATCTGCCCTGACACTTTCATAAGATAAGACAAAAATAGTGTTTTATCACCGTGCTGTAGCAGCCTCTTATCAAACTCCAAAGTCTTAATTAGGGATTTCTCTCCAGGTCCCCACTTGCCTGATGACCATATAAATGTCTCAATTAGATAATTAATACAGGCTGTAATGCATGATAGTATACAGCAATTTAAAGCCCTAGGCAGAGAGTTCAACACAAATATTTCCCTTTTATATTGCTGGGAATTCAGTTGGATATGGACATGTAGAATTTCCTCTTGTGATATTGATCCTACTCTTTAAATTCTTTATAGTTTCTGGGAGGAAATGCTGTTGTCTCCATTCTTCACAAACTCTGAGAGATGAGAGGATATCAGGTTGTTTATGATACTTGGCATAAATGTCATTTTGTATTTTATTTCAAATTTTAGTCAATATTTGGTCTGTATTTTGCAGAATAATGTACAAGATGTACATATTCTGTGGGGGGAAAACCCCCCAGTGCTTCATTTATATTCAAATATATTATCCCTATATTTCCTTAACAGAAATCTTCTTGCAGGCTTAAACTGGGGTTTTGAAGTTCCTTATCCACTTTTACCACTGTAGGAATTATGTCTAATATTTAAGCAATTTTTTAGTGAATCCGACTAACACTGAGAAATCTTAGTCTCTAAGTAATACAAAGCCACATTTTCAAATTTTTCCCTTGCTTTTTTTCTTTAAATATAAGTGGTATTTGTTTTTTCCAAATAATTTCTGGGGATAAAACAGTCCATGGCAGGATTCACAGTGTGTATGTGACTCTTGTCTCTTGAATGGAGATGTTCAAACTTGAACCTCTTTCCTGGTCCAGCCAGGAACAAGTGGGGGAAAAAAATCAGATTAATTTTCCAGTAAGAGCCAGCTGGATAGGTGGGATCCTCATTTTGGAAGACATCCATGTTTGCTTCTGGAATTGTGGGACCCAGTGTCTGACCCAGGCTCTGCATAAACAGGGCAGAGGAGCTGAAAATTGAACATTTTCTCTCTTTGAATCTGACATGTTCAGAAAGGTGATGTCAGAAACCAGAGTTAATTGTACATAGCAAGATCTGAGGCCAAGTCTACGGGCAACTGAAATAAAGAAAAAAGATATCAGAAAGTCAGGCAATTTGAAATTCAAGTGAAGAACTGAGGTCATTCCTACTGAATTTGTGGTATTTCCTTGGAGATAAAAAGGAAGATATCAGCAGCTCAGAAAATTTGCTTACAGTTGTATTTATTGTGAAGAAAAAGTCTGTTAAAGTAAAAGCAAGAAGTGCATGAGCAATGGAAAGGCAGAGAGACAAGCCAGCCAGGCTGATGCCACCACACAGAGCTGGCCTTGGGAAAGTGGATTTCAACACTGGGAAAATATTGCAACCAATTGTACAATTCTTGCATCACAAAAAAGATACTAAAGTTGACATACACTGATTAAAGCTTGCAAAGCCTGAGGGGCCAGGATTTCTGATGGTGAAGCTACAGCTAAATTCAAAATCTTCCCAGAGAAATTGCAGACCACTATAAATTTATTTCTAAATATGTAAATGCATGCCCTCAAAATGTAAATGTCAGAAGAACCACACTGTTTGTGGACTTGCACCTGACCCTGTTCATGGCATTTCAATTTTGCATTTCTGCTGTTTTCTCTAGAGGACATTTTGGAGAGCTGCTGTTCCTTACCATTGTTTGGAGCTCAGAAATTATTCTATAATATAAATAACTCATGCAAAGTTGCTTTGAGTACTTTGGCCACTTCCCCTAAAATAGAAAATAGTTCCTTCTTCTGTTAAGAGTTTACTTATTTTACAGCTGTTATACTCATTTCTATCAGATTTTCTGGTATAAAGCTGATTTACCAGTGATATTTCTTTCTCTCCTGAGAAATTTAAATGTGTCTCTAGCATCTGTCTCAACTCCATTCAAAAAGGGAGGGGAAGGGGTCACATGATATTAATTTTATGGATATACAGGTATTGTTGCATTTCTGTCAATAAATCATTTGGTTTTTTTCAGGAAGAAGCTGCAACCTCTATCTCAATGTTTTTCTGAAGCAGAGGTAATGCACAGCAGCTAAAAATAATCTCATGGAACAAAAATGAAAAAAAACCAGAGAAGTCAATGCTGTGAGTTAACACTGACATATTTTTACCAGAAAAAGACGAAAGAATCAGCAAAGCATCAGCTTGTTTCAGCAAAATTTATAGTAGTAATCAGTTCCTGTACAGCTTTGATACCCTTTCGGCTTTTGATTCTTGATTTAAAGCACTTCTCAGGGAATGTTGTGAATAAACCAGCACCCTGCCCACAAATACAGTTCACAAAAGGCACTAATCCTCTCCCCAGAAGTTCCACTTCCTTTTTTAAAGGATTCTGCTCAGCAGAGCAGCTCACACAGGCAGATATTCACTGGGTTCCAGTGGGAGGCAATGTTTTAGGGTGCTCAGATGTGGTAAAAAGTGCTCCCAGGCTGAGCTGGGTCTGGCTGCAGACACACCACCTGATGGGTGTGGAAATATCTAATTTACCACCTGATGGATGTGCAAACACAGAGCTCTGAACCTGCTCCCCCAGGAGCTGAGAAATCCCCCTACAGACCAGGTGGGATCCCAGAACCTGAGTGTTCACTGACCCACCCTTTCTGTCCATCCCTCATTTCATAGGACAGACCCATGGCAGAGAAAAGGATAAACTCCTCCATGGGCTGGGGTTAAAGAAATTCCTCCTCCTATTAAGCAAGACAAGAACTTCCAGATTCCTGAACTGGAGCCTCTGGGACTGCACAACTTTGCCCACTGATCCTTCCCCAGGACCCGCAGACTGAGAAGCACGTTGGGTGCAGAATTGCTTGGAGCAAGGGCTCACAGCACTGCAAAATGTGGAATTTGTCAAGATTATCTTAATTCAGGATGTTTCTTGATGTAAGATCTGTGGGCACTCCCAGTCAGCAAGAAAGGAAACCTGAACAGTGGGACCAGAGCAGCTGCATCTCTAGGTCAGGACATCCAGGAATTAACAAGCCTTGGGGATGTATTAGCATCAAAATATTGACGTACATCTCTGTACATACTGCTAATTTAGCAACACACCCAAGGCCCATGGATCCTAAGCTTGAATATGTTCATTATAATACTGAAAATCAGACCCTGCCCAGGTGCAGACCCTTCCCCTGAGCATGTGGAAGTGTCAGCTGAGGTTATGTAATCTGTACAGAAAATACCAACCAGCCATCACAGAGGGGCTGCACTTGGGAAGTCACTAAATCCAAATTTCTGTGTACAAATAATGGCATGAAAAGCCTAGTGGTGGTGCTTGATTTGTGGAATACACAGATCATCAAGGCTTGTACAACTCTCAGATAAATAATCTCTTGAGTGTGTAACTTGGCTTGTTGCACACCAGGTAAGGAATCCAGTTTTGTGGGTAAAAACTTGGGTGTCAAAATGCCAAAACAGCTCCTCTGCCTGCTGCACTTCCACTTCTCCTGGGACTGAGGAGAGCAGAAGTTGCAAGCTTGCATTCTCCTTCTAAATCTCCTGTTTTCAAATTACATTGTTTTTGGAGGGTGGGAAGGATTAAATGTACATGTAGATATGTACTCCAAAAAAACTATTTTCTACTTTTTTTTCAATTGATAAAATATGGAACATCTGTTTTAAAAATAAGTTCTGGAATAATTGCAAGCATTAATGAAGTGTTTTCCTTCCGTTTAATTTGGTAAGTACTTCAAGTTCTAACAATCATAAACTTGGAGAGTACAATAGTAATAATTAAAAAGGAACAGAAAGAAGGCAGACAAAGCTTTTAAAAAAATTAGAATTGTTTTCTGTAATCCTCCACTTCAGCTACTGTATAGCAGGGCTCAATCTTTGGATTTCTTTAATCTTTTGGATTGGCCTGTTCTTCCCCCTGATTTATCCGGTGGCACAGGAGGATTAAATGAGCGTAATGGACACTTGTTAAATGTGTGCATCAGTCTGATCAGCCTGGCAGCGCCGGGTTTGTTCCTCCCTGCCAGCTCGGTACCACGGGGATGCTGCGCTGTTTAGAGCACCACTTAGCGGCAGAAGATCTCCGATCCTGAAATCGGATCTGAGAAACTTCCTTCTGAGTGAAACCACGCTGGAACAGCGCGTCCTTCTCCCCTCCTGCCCGAGCTCTCAGCTCAGAACCTCGCCAGGCTGGGTCTGGTGCAGCTCAGCATCCCTGGCCAGGGCAGCATGCCATCCCCAGGGCCAGCTCATCCCTGCCTAGCACATCCTGCCCAGCTCATCCCTGCCCAGCTCTCATCCCTGCCCAGCACATCCCTGCGCCCCAGTTTGGGCAGGTATTTTTCATCCCTGCCCAGCTCGTCCCTGCCCTCCCTCCCTGCTCCCCTCCCCTGCGCTGCTCCTCACATCTGGCTGTGCCCACAAAGACATTTTGCCTGTGTTAGTGGCTGATTGAAACGTTTGACCTCGAGTTGTGGGTAAATAAACAGGTGCTCCTCTACCTGTTATGCTCAATATCAACACAATGACCAGAAAATAGGAAAACATCACAAAGCAGGCTGAGGATGTTCCCTGCTTTCAGCAGCCAGAGCATATCCAAACAATTTGGGCAGGTATTTTTCTCTGCAGGACATTGAAGTCAGGGATGTTTATCACATCATATTGAAAGAACTTGTTCTCTATATTGAATTTTAACACAATGTTACCATGAACTTTCTAACTTTGGGGATATAAAGAGAACTAATCAGCGTTTAGAGATAACAGAACTTATAATAACATCAATGCCTGGGAAATTAAAACAGACAGATAGATATCCCTTTTCTCACCAAAACTCCCTGAACCTTCCAGAGGGATATTGTGCTGTCATACCACAAAGTCTGCTTGGAGAAGACAAAAGGGAGCTTGATCAGGACACATAAAGTAAAAACTGCTGGTTTTGTTTAAAAACACATACTGGACAGGCAACAGCAGGCTACAGAATTCAGGTTTAATTTTAATGGCACCACCTCTTGTGCCATTGCTCTGATTTTATTTTTTCTGATTGCTTTTTTTACAGATATGACTTTCTTCAAGCCACAGACTAGAACAGGATGGTTGTAAGTAAATACAAAACCAGTAATGGTAGAGATGGCAAATTCTGCTTTTACTGTAAAGCTCCTCACAAGCTTTTGCAGTTTCTTCCCAAAGCCCCCTCAGCTGTCCTACTTCTGGCCATGTGCTCCGCATCAGTTATTCCAACACAGTGCTGAGAAACAATTTTTTCAATCAGTTACGTGTCCAAATTGCAAAGGCAATGGCTCACAGAGTTGTGTGTACAATTACCGAGATTCCATGCGTGCATTGGGTAATTTCTCACATAAATGCACTTAATTAGTCATCTGTGCATGAGTTTTCCTATTTGCATACATACTTAGGGCAATTTTGCATGCAAATTAAGCACTTTATATATATATATATGTAAAAGTTTGACTCTCATCATGTTTACTAAACAGAAGCTTATGTTAGATCTGGAAGAAAATAATTGAGTTGTCTGACAGCACACAATACAATGTGGTAGCTTGCATATGGATTATTACAGTGTCTGCATCCTGCTGCGGTTTTCCCAGAAAGGTTATTAGATTTATCTCTCATAAAGTACTTAAGGATCAGCTTGCAAATGATTGTTCTGGTGAAATATCTGCATAGGTGAAGTCCAGGTTACCGCAGCTTGCACCAGACATCATTTGTATTTGTTGTTAAAATCTTAAAAATGTCCCATCTAAATCCTGTGCTGCTT
>NW_005054356.1:698846-705669 GCF_000277835.1 Geospiza fortis | reverse complement strand
GGATCAGCACAATCAGAATAACTAAAAATGAGCTTTAGTAAAACACAAGCCAGTAGCTCACACTGAAAGACGGTGCAGGAGTATCTCCCACAGATTTCTCTCTCAAAGAGATCAAAACTGCTTTTCAGTCTGGGATGTACCAATATTTTTAGCACCTGTTTGTGTGTCCTGACTTGAAAGCCTGTGTGCAGCTGGGAATGGATTAGGGGATGTGAGACCACAGATCTGCTGGCCAGAGTTAATGGGATAAATGCAGATAATCTCGTTAGATGAATGCATGAACTTGAAAAATTAATCTTTGGAGTTCAGGCGTTTCTAGACACTGGCAAAAACAGGAGTTACTTCATGTACAGAACTCCACCAGCATCAAAACCAGCCTTTATCAGCTGAGCAGCACTCAGGTGGTGACTACCAATGGTAGATAATAAAACTTTAACCCCTGTGACTCCACACTTTCTCATCCTTTCTGTTTATGCATGTGTGGAAGACTTCGTTTTTTATTGCTCTTGGCCTGCAATCAGTCCATATTATCCATGCATATGGTGTTCCTAAATAGTTCCCTTTCTTTTATTTCTAGGCTTTATTTCACTAATATTACATTCTATTATACACAATAGAATGTAATATTAGTATTACTATGTAATGTTATCATATTATTATCCTCATTTGTAGCTAAATCACTGTTTCAGATAGTTAAATAAAGTTTGTATACATCTTTAACTAGACAGGAATTGCAAGGAGGCAAACACTGTAAACTTTTCATTACTTTTCCTAATTGGAAATACGCTGCATTACTTTGAGTATGGGATATTCTGTCACAAAGTAATCCCTTACAAGAGCACATCTCTCCTCTCTCTCCCCTCTCTCCAAGCTCTCTTATCCTTTCAGTTCCACTATTAAAATCCATAGGTTGTCAAAGCTGTCTCTTGCAAAGTGCTTTGTCTTCCAGGTGGTTTTTGACCAAAAATGCTGACAGCTCCAGAAAATTAGTTCGTATTAAACAGGTAACTGGGGCTTTCTCTGAGGAGTTCTGCCTCAGCATTTACCAGGCACACACACACACACAATTTAGAGTATCTGCTGCAGTGCAAAAACTGTTGGCTATATTTGTGAGGAAAAATATTTGTGAGGAATACCAACAAGCTGGGTGCCACAAAAGGCTGAGAGAGCTCAGAACATCGCTTCTATTTATGTTTTACTAATCTTTGCAGAGGAAAATATATTTTTTTCTAATAAAGAAGAAAATAATATACTGTAATATTAGAAAGGCTGATCTGAACATAGTGGTTTTGATAGATAAAAGAATGGTCATTTATTAATACTGCTGGTTGTTGCAGGGTAACTTATTTTGATGTTTGGACTGGAATAAGTTACATTACAGTGTATATGGGGCCAAATCAATCAGAAGAATGCAATGGTGATGACATTTGCTGCTGTAAACAATAGCAACAGCACAAGCTGCAAGTCTCGAAAATTCTCATTTTCCTTCAGCAGTCACTTACTAAAATTATTATTTATGTTGATATTAATTTGGAGTTTTCTGGCATGTGATGAGTAAAAATTAAGGAACCAAAAGGTTTGACAGATCAGATCCTGCCCCCTTCCCCTGGTACCTGACTGAATGTGGAGTGAGCATTCCAGAGGCACAGGAAATCACAGGCACAGGAGTTTTTAGAAAAAAAAAAAAATGATCAGGCTCCTCCTGAGCTGCTGAGGGTGCATGGAGAGGGTGGGGAGGAAATCCCTGGGTTTATGTTAGTGTTTGATAATGTTCTCCCATTGCTGCTCCAGGTAAGGCAGGCGATGACCCTCCAGGTAACTCTCTGTTCCTGAGGTGATGGCACAATCTTGTTTAAACACATGCCCATCTGAGGAGAGTCTTAAAATCAGTTTTAAGTTTGTGAAGGCTTTGGGGAAACTGGGAATCTGTGGCCTTCCTCCTGCTTGTAAAATCACAGGCTGGCTATTCATCTCTTTTTTTGTACTAAATCTGGTGAGATTTCATTGTTTCCATGAATATCAAGCATTGCCTTATGGAGCAGCCTGGGAACTGCCTGCCTGCTGTGTCAGGGAACTCTTGCAGTTTATTCTCCTTGGTGACTCTGAGAACAAACCTAATTCTGCTTTTCTGCTTTCTTCTGGGTTGTTTTTTTTTTTTTTTAATACCTCTTCTTTAAACAGCAGTCCATTGCAAAGATAGAGATCTACTAAGCCTCTTGGTCTGCTTTTTCCTTTGCTTTTGCAAGAATAGAAATTGACACAAAAAAAAAAAAAAAGAGAATAGAACTGTTAATTGTTTTGCACAGGTCAGTTTTGTTGTACAATATTTTACAAAGAGTTGCATTAGTGTAAGGTGTGTTACCTCACCTAAGGTGAAAGAGACATGGAATTGGGAGTTTGAAATTGATTTTAATATAGCCATTGCTGGCATGCTGCCACTAATGCCTGCACAGCTCAGTGAGGAGACCACAGTGTGCCTCATAATTGGAGGTCAGACTGCACCAGAGCTGGCCTCCCTTGGTCAGTGTAATTAAGTGAGCAGGAAGGGTTTGCACAGGGCCTCTGAAGCTGTGTTTTCCTCAGAGCCATTCCCATGGCCAGCTGGGAAGAAGAATCCCTTGGAACCACAATGTGCGGGTGAGTAGGTGGCCTCAAAGAGAGAAGGTTCAAATTCCTTGGCACTGCAGCCCTGTCTGGCAGGACTGAAAATGTGATTTCAAAAGAGCTGTTTGACCAGGGAGATAGCTATGCCACCCCCACCATTCCAGCACACAGGGAGCACGGACAGGGATGGAGTCAGCTTGGACTGAAGCATTTCCCATTCCTGTTCAGTGCAGCCTTTTCTTGTGGATTCTTTCTTCGAGTCACTTTCTCCTCTGTGATTCATCATTTTGTCTTTAGATTTTGTACTGGAGCCAGATCATAGGCAATCCAGAATGTTGAGCTGTGCCCAGCTATTCATGTAGCTCCAGCTGCTGTTACTTAAAAAAAAATTCATAAATGTACAAACTCCAGCTTTTACCATTAGTTATTTTCTTTCTGTGGTTGTGTTCTTCCTACTTGGGAGTATCCTTTGTTTCTTCTGTTGGTGTCCATCAAGATCTGGTGGAAGTCTTTTCCTGATCATTAATTTCTCCATAGCTCTGATTTACATTTCACTTCACTGTTCAGTTTCATCTGGTCCCATCTTCCCTACCCATCCTTAAAAGATCCCAAATCCATATTAAATCTCATTCATCTCATTTTTGAACTGTTGTCACAAACACATAATTTGCCATTATCTATCAAATTAGAATCATCATTATTTCCTGTTGTGTCCTTTGTTTCTACTTCTGACACAAACCCAGATTAGTAATAATGACTCCAAACCAGTGGTCACCCAGCAGACTCCTACTTGGAAAGCAAGAATCTCCAGATCATACAGAAGAAACCCACAGCAAGGTCTGCACACTGTATTAATTTAATTTATTCTTGTTTATCACACTTTTTAAGAGAACCACTTTTTATCCTTGGCATCTGGGCCACAGCTATTTACTTGAGTTCAGGGAAATATTTACTTGTCAGAGAATTAAAGGGGTTAAGCCAGCGGGAATATTTCCCAGATAAGGAATTCAGATATCAGCCCTAAGCTAGGAAGGCAAAAGCCTCTTGAGACTGTTTTCTCACCTCCTGTCCGTTTAATTTGTTATTCCCATGCTTTCACGTACTTGATGGCTGCTTGACAATTTTATTGTGTGTTGTACAGTCCCTCAGTGATCACACCTCCCTCTCCCTGGCTCCCTCTCCGTGGTCACACAGCTCACATCCAATACTCATCTCCACCACCCAGGGTTCTATTGTCCCCTTGGTGTGGCTGTGCAAGTCCCACTGCTGTCAGCAGGAATTACATGTGTGCATCAAGGAGGGGAAAATCCCTTGTGTGCTCTGCTCTCCTCGTTATCCTGGCACAGTCAGCTCTGGAGATGGCTCATCTGTGAGCCTTTTATTCTCTTGGGTGTCGTGAGTACAGCAAGTTGCCTCCTAGGATCAGCAGTTT
Source organism: Geospiza fortis (assembly GCF_000277835.1). NCBI lineage: Eukaryota > Metazoa > Chordata > Aves > Passeriformes > Thraupidae > Geospiza > Geospiza fortis. The sequence continues at coordinate 701,633 of NW_005054356.1, read as the reverse complement.
TGCTCTTGAGGTGTTTAGCAAGTTGATTTACTGTGCACGTGTACACATGAAGTGCCCTCATCCCGCCAGCCCCACATCTGGTAGCATCCCTGTGTAAGATGGTGGAGCTTCCCATTTCCTTTTTGTGCCACAACACCAGTTCCTAACCAGTCTCCCAGCAGGCTCCAAGTGCAGCAAACCCTCCCAAATAACATATGTTCAGGCCCTGCCATCTGAAAATTTGGGAAAAATTCAGAAGGTACAAAAGTGTAAATGGCATATTTTTAATTTTCCTTAAAGATCCAGAGGAAGACATTTTATAAGCACTTCATGTGAGGTGCTGCTAAACAAGGAGTTAGTTCAAATAGTTAGAATCAGTTAGAAATACTGGAATTCCTTCCAAAATTAATTGAAGTGTTAAGAGTTGAATGAAAATGGCAGAGTGAAAGCAACCACACACATGAACCAGAGATTTCCAACGCCTGAACATGGATCTGGATTCTCCTCTGCTCCTTCTGGAAACATCTCAGTTTGGGAGGCACCTGCTGTTTCCCACCGGCCACTGTTCCTGAAAATACAACTGAGAATTCAACTCCATTTGCAGCCTCATTCCTTGAGCACAGTTTGTTACCACAGTTTAGAAAAGCGGGATGGCAAACTAGTTTGGGAAAAAAATCAATTTGCCATCAGATTAGAAATCAACTGTAAACATGTTGAAGAATTCTTTTTTTTTTTTTTCACTACTGCTCTGCCTTTTCTTCACAATCTGTTATGGTGTCAGACTTATTTTGATAATACTTGTAGAACTTGTCATATTAACAAAGTTATCAAGCAGAGCAAGCACTTGCACAGCAACAGCTGTAGTCCAGCAAGAGTCAAAATAACTGGCCATTGGTATTTGAAAAAGAATGTCCACATTGTAGTTCCCCAAATCCAAAATATCCTCAGTACTCTCCAGAGTACTTGTAGTTCTATTGAAATAGAAACTGGCCTTAAACCTGGAACAATCTGCTCCAAACTTTGAAACTGAGGATAAAGACAAAAGGAAAAAAAAATCAGATTTTAAAAATATATATTAGGATTTATTTTTGCTGTGATAGTGTCACTCAGCTATTTCTGCCTCTGTGGAAGTGGTTCATAAAAAAGGGTCCACATTAAATCCAATACAATGATGGCATTTATTTGATGTTATGTAACAAACTCAGAAATACTTGTTTAAAAACAAAATAAACCCCATAATCCACTAAGACTGTAAATTGGTGGGGCTGGAACAATCTTTTCATTATTCTTGTCCACAGAGCTCAATACAATGAGGCCTCAGTTCTTTGCTAACGTCTCTAGGTGTTAACACAATGCTATTAAATCTACTCAATAGCCAAAGATGCAGCCAGTGGATTTATGTGTCCCATTCCTTGGGAGACGTGCAAATCCCACAGATTGGTGTAATGGCCAGGTTTTTCAGCTGCAATGTCTGATTTTGCACGTACATCAGATAATATGCATCTATTTATGCAAATTGCTGCCGGATTTATAAGCACAAAACACTCGTGCCTGGGAATTCCTATTTGTGGCCTTGAGCTGGAGAAGGAAACGATGGGATTTGGGAGCCAGGGCCCTGCTGTAGGAAAAGAGCAGGAGCCACACTCTGCTCTGAAGCTACTGCTTTCAGTTTTCTGTGAAATTGACTGAAGTTTCGCTTTCTGACCCTGCCTTGATCTGCCTTTATTTTTACACCAGAAATTTGCTAGTTTAGGGGAGTTAGTTTCCTCCGCTACTGATGTGGATGTGGATTAGGCCTGACAAGCCTATTTTCCTCTAAAAGAAGCAGGGCCAGGCTCAGGCTGGTTCACAGATACGGTTGAGGAGGCAATGCTGGCACTACACATTTCTCTACCCTCTCCTGGGTTTTTCATCTCTGGATAGATCAGTTTTTTCCTCCCTAGTACATATTTTTTTGTAGCTTTGCTACTACTCCCTCACGCCTGGTTTCTTTCCCTCACAGCCTGGGCTCTGCTCTCCTCACATGATACACTTATGGACGTAGATATTTTCCTGTGAATACTTATTTTTCCTCATGGGATACACTTGGTTTTCACCTGGCCATGTTAGATTTTTGCCCACTGAGAACGTTTCCAGGGCTGTGTTAATTTTCCCCTGGCTATGCTGCTTGTTCCCTTGTGGGAGCATGTAAAGAGGGCTAAAGGAAATGACCTTAGGTTGGGACAGGGGAGATTGAGATTATATACGGGGAAAAAAATTCAGTTATGGTGGTCAGGCATTGGAATGGGTTGCCCAGGAGGTGGTGGAATCACCAGCTCTGGAGGTGTTTCAGAGCTGTCTGGATCTGGGGCTGGGTGATGCTTTGGGGGTGACTGCAGCATTGCTGTGTTGATGGCTGGACATGATGATCAGGGAATCACTGAACCTGAGCTGGAAGGGACACAGATCTTCAAACCCAACCCTTCAGTGAATGGCAGTGATCAAACCACAGCCTTGGCATCATCAGCAGCGTGCTCTGTGATGTGAACCCACGATCTCTCTGCATGCGCCGGCTGGTTTGGGCTTCCTTCCCTGGAACACATCAGCTTTTCCCGACAATTTGGACGCGTAAGTTTCTTCTCCGGACAGACGAGGCTCCCGCGGATCGCGGAGCTCGTCAGGGCGCTGAGAGAGGAAGCGGCAGCGCCGCCGAACCCCTTTCCCCCACCACCATCATCATCATCACCTTCATCCCCGCTCCCCCCGCGGCGGGGCGGCGCCTGTCGCTTTAAGCGGCGCGTGCCCGCGTGCGCGAGGCGGGGCGCGGCG
>NW_005054356.1:697653-698336 GCF_000277835.1 Geospiza fortis | reverse complement strand
GTCCGCCTATATTTTTTATTTTTACAAGCCTATAAACCCGACCGTGGGGGCCCGGTGGTGATGCTCTGAAAGTTTGGGATTTTTAGGGGTTTATTCCCACGGCGCCTGCAATTGAAGGGTTTCTGTAGAACATCAACAAGCGCCTGAACGCGTGGCTGCAGTGTTACCGAGCGAGCCGGGCGGCTGCTGGCTTTCGGGCTGGGCTGGCTGCGGGAACAAGAGCCGCTTATTTTTCTGCCTCAATCCCCCGGTGCCAAGTGGAATCCGTGAGGATGTCCCGAGCCTCGTGGAGGCTGCTGGGTGCCCAGGAATAGCCCCGATGCGCTCTCGTCCAGCGAGCACCGCTCTAATAACGGGGTGATTTCAGATTAGAAGCCCGCTATCCTCGGTGAGACCCTTTGAAATGTTTCCTAATGGCAACATCTTGCCAGCCGCGGTCAGAGTCCAACAGAGCCGCCGCTTCCTTGCGCTTCCCATGCAGTAGCTGGCATCCGTCTCCCGAGCGTGGTTTTAAGCCGAGTACATTGGCTTGTGTTCTGCTTACTAAGCTCATCCGAAAGGACGCTTCCTTCTCTCCTGTTGGTTTCTGTGTCTCTGGTGCAGCGCAGCCGGGGTGCGGGAGTGTCTGGGGGTGCGGGGGTTGCGGTGCTCCCCGGGGGAGGCAGGTGCCCGCCCGGAGTTGC
>NW_005054356.1:687741-697643 GCF_000277835.1 Geospiza fortis | reverse complement strand
CTGCTCTGGCTGGCTCTGCCGACAGCCCGGGCGCGTTAGAAATCCCCTGCCACCAGCACTTGTTAGTGCGTAAATCACCTGGCACTCTCCACGCATAAATCACGGGCTTGTGTGCTGTCAGCGAGTTCCTCTGGAGCCGGGGTCTGGGACCTTCCCTGCCGGGGAATCCCGAGGAGCCCGGGCTGCTGTGACTGGACTGCCCCGTTCCTGTGGCAGAGGCTGGATCCTTTGCTCAGTCCAAAGTTGCAGCTGAGTGTTTCGTTGGCTGCTTCCCTCTGGGTGCTGGCACGTTGTGCACGATTCTGTGCATTATCAGGTTTTTAATTATCAGTGGGAATCCCTCCATTCTTTCCCACTCCCGGGACAAGAGCAGAGCCAGGAGGGTCCCAGAGGCTGCAGCAGTCAGAAACTGGGATGCTGCTGCAAGGGTGAAGGGTTAGGAAGGGTGTCCTCACCTGGTCACAGGCTCCTGTGTTTCTTCCCCTTCCATGCTGGGGTTTCTCAGTAGCAGACCTCGGTGGTTTGGATGTTGCAACATCAGGCCTTTGCGTGTCTCCAGTGCGAGCACAGCGCCTTGATGAATTGCTGCTCTTTGTTTCCTCCCCTCTTCTGACAGTGCCCACTATTCCAGCCTTCCTACAAACAATGCTCTCTTGTAGTCAGGCAACTATTGCTGGCCCATTTTATTTTTTGCAGCTACAGTATGGATCCACTCCAACAGATAGGCACTCTAACACAAGCAACTTCCACTTGCACACTGCTTTACTGTTCAGGTTTGCTCATGCCTAAACGCTTCATCACTGGGTGCAAAATGTTTTCCCAAACGACAAAAGTCATGGTGTGCATTTTCCTTGTTTTGTTTTTGCAGGCACACAATGGGGATCTTACAGTTAGACCCACTTGCAAGCCTGGCTTCTCAGAACAAGACTACACAGCATTCATCTCCCAGAATATCATGGAAGGGCAGAAGTTGCTCAAAGGTAAGTGGAATAAAAAGCTTAATAGCTTCTGCAATAACTGTATTTTCAGGAGGTGAAAGGAGGCTTAAAGATGCTGGTTTTGATGGTGAAATTGTCTGCAGAATTATGTTTGTAGGAGGATGAAACACTAAGTGGTTTACCTGAGCACAGTTTTGAATACAGATGAATCATTCCAAGTCCTCTGCTGTCTGCTTCAGGTGGATTGTCTGTTACACCATGCGAGGTCATCACTTCACTCTTGAGTCTCCCACTCCCACCCTGTCTGAAGGAACTCTGCATCTGATATTTTAGAAAGTATTTTTATGTATGAAATTCAAAGATCCCTAAATTATCTCTGCTTTGAAATGGATGATAAAGCAGACGTTGTTGTTGGAAATGTGGTAAACAAGCCTACAGACATTCTGTTCACAAATGTGGCATTCATTTTCATTACTGCCCCACTGACAACATGAAAACACAGGCAAAAAGAAACTACCAATTAGCTTTATAGTAATTGCAGGATTATAACCACTTTTGTGCTTGTAAACTCTAAGATGTCTTCATAATCCAAATAATGGTAGATTATCCTGTGTATTGCTCTGTCTCCTTTTCAAGTTAAAAATAATTAAACTTTATATTTGCATGACACAGAAAAATACTTTATTCCAAGAGAATTTTTGAAGATCAGAATCCCACGGCAGCCCAGGAAGTTGGGGAGGATGTCAGGGCTTGGTGCTCTACTCAAGGCTTTATAACTGTGTTTTGCATGTTTTGCAGAGTTTTCCTGAGTACATTTTGCTTGCATGCATGTCTCTGTGCCAGAAAGCTGGGATTTCTGTCTTCCTCCAGACCAAGCACCTGCTCTGTTACTTTGATTTTTCTCAGAAGAGAGGGAGAGTTGTCAGTGTTCTCTCTGGCTTCAGTAGAATCCAGGACTGGACATTTTTGCTCTGCATGAGCTGGCAATCACTTTTGTTTCTGTGCCCAGTTGTCTTAGTGTTGCTGTTCAGGAATTCTCTTGACTGGCCTGGCATTAATTAGTAGACCTTGGGGAGTTTATTTTTAGTTTGAAGGGTAACCAATGAGGGAATTGGGATGGACAAGCTCAAGATTATGCAACCCTAAAGAGACCAAATACCAATAGTTTACACACTTTGTAGCAGTTTTCCCCAGAAGTGAAGGCGGCTTTACAGGTCAGTCTGGAAACTGGGTAGATTTCATGCTCTTTTAGCTTTGCAAATTATTTGATAAAAAATGTTCTCTGAATACTGTAGAAAGCTATGTCATAAATATATTTGCTCAGAAGAGTGGTTTTTTGCAGTTTAGTGCTTGATAAATTGTGCTGTGTTTATGGAGGGGGGCAACAGGAATGGAGCAGAAGGGTCTGCTCAGAGGCATTGGGCGCCTGTGACTTTCAAAACAGCACAGTGGCTGCCATTTCATTTCTGGTTTAAATGATAGTTTTTAAATATGAAATTATATTTACATAGGCTGTCAAGTTGATTTGAATGAAAATATATTTCTATTTGATTTTATCCTTTAGGGACCAGTTGTAGTTTTACATTAGTCATGGCAACCCTGCTGCTGATTTAGGGCTTAACTCACTCTGGGGACATTCTGTATCCATGCCCCACTTGTAAGATTCATGTCCTGATAATGTTGTCACAGGTTCCATGATTTAAAAGCATTTTCTCAACAAAAGAAGGAAGAAAAAAAGTGCAAGTGCTGTGTTTGCTAATAAGTAAACTATCATCTTTGCACCTTTTAATCTACAGTCAAATACATGCTGTTGTTTATCATAGAAAGCAAATATATCTAATTAATTTATACAATAATGGGCAAGAAAATTCTTCTTCATGCTTGTGTTGTTCTTTATATATATACTCTAGCATGTAAAATTGGTAGTTTTCCAGTTTAGGTTTAATTTTACTTCTTAGCACTTGATGTGTCTGAAGCATAAAATGTTTATCTCTTTCTTCCATCTGGGTGAAGTATTGTACAATAGTTCAGACCAAAAATGGGTTCAGATTGCTTACATTATCATGTTTGATAGATTGACATATGTACTATTTCACACCATCTTACCACGCAAAGCTCTGCTGCCAGCAGCTACCACCATCTTATTCATCAGCATTCAGTAATTCATCTGCAGGCCAAATGGGACTGTTTGCCTGAATTAAACGAAAAAAAAAAAAAGAAAGAAAGAAAGTAGGCAGAAATTCACCTGTCAGTGCTTTCCTGGAATCTGGGGGTTGGAAAAAGCGTGTCTGTAGCTTGGGAGGCTCTTGGGGGATGTCACAGCGTGAACATGAGGTTTTTATGGATAACGTTCACCTTGTCCTTAGGAAGGAGAGGTGGGCAGTCCTGGGACAGTTTATCCCTGAAGGTTTGTCCATCAGAAATCAGGCAGCATGCAGCCCTCAGGATGGTGGTGAAATTCCTCCACACCATGGAGAAATTGGGATGTTCGTGGTTCTGTGTGGCAATAAATAAACCGAGCATTTCCCTTTTAAGCTTTGCAAGATTCAGCTCTCAAATGTATGCACTGTTATGAATGCATCAAAATGAAAGTGTTTATAGTATTCTAGGTTTGAATCAAGTTAAACAGATAATCACTGCTTATAATTGGTTTATTCCAATGGAAATAGCTTAGCCTTAATTTGACAACAAGAGCTTTTACAGAGTCATTGTTTTATTATAAGTATGCCGTAAGCTATTAGCTACTACTTTGTGGTTCATCTTATTTGCCTGAGTCAGCTCTCTAACATGCTCAAAACATACAGATTCTAGCAGGAGCTATTTGTTACACAGTAATTAACTTGTTTATGATAAATGGATGGGAGAAATGTCACGGCATTTTGTTTTATGTATAAATGAAAAGCATCTGCATTCTAAAAATTTCATGTTAATTAGACTTAAAATAGTTTTCCCCAGTAGTGCCACAAATACCACACGCTGCACATCACTGCCAACACTGTGGCCTGATGATGGGGTGGTAGCTGAGGTGATTTGTGGAGCCAGTGCCTTCCTCAGAAATGCCATTACTGCATGTCTTAATGAAAGCTACTGGGGTGTAATCTGTTATACTTTTTTGTCTTTGTTTTTGTTTGCAGGATAATAAACTTAGTCTTGATCATTGATGCATGATAATGTTTAAGATAGCTTCGTTAAGTATTTTCTTCTTTAGCCTAAGGGAAAGATCTCCATGTCTGCAGTATGGCAGAGGACGATTGTGGCACGGGGGATCTTTTCCTCTTTGTTAATTATTCATGTTAACTTAATGTGGTGAGAACATTGGTCCTGAGGGGTGGGGAGCAGGGGCATGTGGGGCTGCACTGAAGCAGTTCAGCAGTGTCCCAGGGGATCTGATTCCTGATGTGAACTCAGTGTTTGGGAGCAATGAAGACCAGCGGCCTCTTGGGGAAGGAGGGAGAGAAGGATGCTGGAAGTGGTGAGCCACGTGATACTCTTGCTATTGGCTTTATGCCCTTTTGGATTTTTTGTAGTGTTTTTTAAGATTATGATTAATAAGAAAAGGTGTTCTTCAGAATTAGAAGTTGAGGTTTAATTGGCACGCCGTGAGCCTTTGGTGACTGGGAGTGGGTGGGATGACATCAGGGTGTTGAATGCATTATTCCTCCAGTGTGGCCCCACCAGGGCTGCAGCACCTCTCAAACACACCTAAACAAAACAGCTCACAGCAGACAACACGAGCAGATGAGAGGTAGAGCCACTTGGTTGTGTTTTCTGTGCATCCCTTGGCGTGCAGTGATTCATGTTTCTGTGCCCAGCCCGAGCAGTGCCTGTGCTGATGGAGCAGGGAACTTCTCTTGTGTGGGCAGCCACGTTTGGGGACAAGTGTGTGGCAGCATGCTTTATTTTCATATGGGGGGATGAATAAACTCTGCCAGCATGTTCTGCTCTAAGCAAATGTATGAAACCAAAGTTAGCCAAGCTCATGCAAATGCATAAAAATGTAATTGCTTCTATTCTAGGATTTTTTTACTAGCATGATTTTTGGTTAAAAAAAAATACATAAAAGCTTTATTGGAATACTGCTTTTTTTTTTTTTTTTTTAAGAAGAATTCACTACGGAGATAATCTCTTGTAAGTTTTTCAGAAATAGGATGTTCTTCATGGTCAAAAGCTTTTTGTTCTCTCCACTGAGATTCCAAAACCTCCATCCTTTTTAGCCCTCACCACATCCAATATTAAAACTTAGGAAGGCTGTGAATGCTGTTTAGAAAATATCGACTGCATAGACCAAAAAACCCCAGCATCCACAATCTCCCTGGGATAGTGGAGAATACTGTAGATGGTGCAGGCTTCCCACTTTTCCTGGGTTCAGAGTCCAGAAAATACCCAGTACTTACCCATCTGCTGTCAGTTTTGGCAGGAGCTTGGTTCCCACAGGCTCTGAAGGGTGTGTGGATGTCTGAGGCTGCCCTGCCCACAGTCATGTCCAGGTGCCCTCTGAGGTGTCCTAAGGGTGCTTTTGGGAAGGGAAGAGCTTGAGCAATGCTGGATTTGTTCTGGTGTTTGGTGAGGTTGTTGAGCACCTCTTAGGGTTGCTTGGTGCTTGCAGCAGCTCTGCTGCAGCCTCCTGGAATAGCCAGTGCCTTCTCCAAGCTACTCAGAGCTGAAAAAAAGCAGAGAGGCTTTTCCATTCGTGTTTTCATTATTTTCTGGTCTGTGATTCTGCATGAAAAGCAGTTACTGCAGTTATTGTACACATAATTAGCTTCACAATTCCCTAATAACATCTGAAAGTAGGAGAGCGGCCACTGGAGCCCAGAACTCACCCTCGCCTCTCTTCACTCCTTTCTTGGAGCAAAGGGAGGCAGGCAGGCATCAGCTCTCTGTGTTCAGCTTGCACAAGCTCCAGTGGAGCTGCCTCTCAGAAAGCACTTCTCACATTCTGCAGGACAACTTCTTCTAAAAGCAGTTTCTCATGATGGGCTCGTTGCAAATCAAAACCATCATTTCCATCATGAGTTCCAGGGGAGACCCCAGAAAGAGCTGCTGCGGAGCAGGGAGCTGCTGATGCCCATGTATTTTTAATGTTGTTCTTCAGATCTAACTTCTGACACAAAAATGATGTTTAAGATGACATTTTTATCTAAATAAAATTGCAGTTAATGAGACTGGAGTAGTCAATAACACTCTGTAGAGTTAATCCCCTTACACTGTTTAATAACTGTATATATTGCTTTCTAGTTCAGAGCTTTGAACCAAATTCCTCAAACCCAAGCAGAATTACATTTTTCTGCATTCTGGGGAGTTAACTGATTTTTATCTGAATAAATCTGCTTCTCCAACAACAGACTTGAAGCTTCTCTGTTTTTTCAGGGATTTGTTTGTTAGAGAATTGTGCTGCTTCAAATTAGGCATTCTAGATAGGTATTAAGGAAGAAGATGAAACAACAATTTCTGTTGAATAATTTATTCATTTCTTTATTTATGCTTAGGCTTTTAGGAAATAAGCTGTGTCTGGAACAGTATCAATTAGTTATTTATTGTGAAATACCTGTTGTTTTGAACGCTAAGCTGATCATTTTAGGGCTTTTAAGGTTGGAAAATGTTAATTTTAAAGTCAGTTCTTTGTACAGGAATTGACTGTCTCTGACAGAGCTCATGAGCTCTGATCTCACAGAGCAGATGCTGAAAGCATTCTGGAAATTACGGTTTTGCATGTGGCAATTGAAACTTATTTATTCTAGCAGTGAAATATTTTCTTGCCTAATTTTCATTGACCTAATGCCAGTTCTCATTGCCTAATTTCATTGATATTTATGTGCAGGCCTCCTTCTGCCTTAATTTCTACCCTGGAAATGAGTCTCATGGTTTTTTTTAGATGGAATTTATTTCATTGCAGACTCAAGCTGGGGAAGTACTTGGTTCCACAGCAGCACGGGCCATGTGCACAGCTCATAGAATATTTTAGCAATATAGATAATAGTTAAAAAGTCTTATTTGAAGGGCAAGAAGAGATTAAAACTACAGAGGATAGGATTTCATTGAAAATCTGCTGCTTAATGTTTCTCATAGAATGAATTTGAGTAACACAGGGAAAGATGGGAGTTTGTTTGATTTGAGGTTACTGGTATATTCAGAATTAAGGCCATCGCTGTATCAAGTGGAATTTTTTATTTTCAGGCAAATGGAAGTAGTAAGAACTAAGACCAGGCAGGGGTGTTTGAAAAGCAAAGACCAGTCCTTGGCAGCTTTGAGTGGTTGTCAGGGGGTTGGGATGAGCTGTGCCTGTGATTCGAGGCAGATTTCCCCAGATCCTGGTGTGGAGCACTGCAGGAGGAACCTCTGCACGCTCGATGGAATTGATCTGTATCCCTTTCTCTGTATGTAAACCTTTTGTGCCCTAGCCAAAGATTCTGGAGAGGATTTGGCTTCACATTGCATTTTCCTTTCGGTGCCGACATGACCCCCAGGGCTGTTTTTCCAGGGAAAACCCAGAAGTGGCCTTGGCCAGCCCTGCCATGGCAGGGTTTTCTTACTGCTCAGGATGCCATGATATATTTTAGATATTTTATTTTAATATTTATTTATTAGTATTTCTGAAATGAGAGTGCTGGGATTGTTTAGCCTGGAGAAGACTTTATAATTTTATATAAACTCCTTGTGAGAATGTGCTGAGATGAGGTGCACAGAGGAAGGGCAGAACAAAATGAGTGCTAACGCCGAAATGCAGGACGCTGCACTTAAATGTGGGAAGAAACTTTCAGCCTGAGGGTTGTCAGACGCTGGAGGAGGTTTCTCAGAGATGCCATGAGGTCTCTGTTCTTGGAGATACCTGGAACCCTCCTGGATCTGGTCCTGGAGCCTGCTTTGGCTGTCCCTGTGCTGAGCAGGGGCTTGGGCAAGCAGCTCTGCAGCCTCCACTGGGCTCTGACCCTGGGAGACTCTGCAGGTGAACAGATGAAAAGACAGAGGGGTGAACTGAGCTTTTCTTCAAATACAAATCACACAGCTTTAAATAAAAACATTGCAACAGCCTGAAAAACGTGATCTTTACTGGGAAATTGTGTTTCTTTAATTTCTTGGAAGCATAACCTCTAAAGAGGGAATAATTGAAACACCAGGGACCAGCATTCAGCTCTTTGCTTCCATTAATGTCCACACTTAACCTAGGCATAGTTTGTCTCCTGGCATAAGGAAATGTAACACTTACATTGAAAAAGCACTCAGTTTCCTCTTTATTTTTAGTAGAATGAAAGAGAACATGTGGAGCAACTGTTTAACCCAAAATATTTATCTTATAAGCAGCTACTTCGCTTCTTTCAGGAGGATGTTTGTTTCCTAAGCGAGTTTTCTGCGACATGAAAAACGCTTGGGCTGAACAAGATCTCTTTTTGCCACAGGCTTGCGATTTCTCTTGTTTATGTTCATTATCCCTAATTTATTTATTAATTTTGGATTGCAGTTGCACAGAAGGAGTGTGAAGTGGCAAATGCTCTGGCATATGGGCTGCACTGTCACTGGGAACACTCAGCCGCCCCGTGCCTCGTGACCCCAGGCTGTGGCATCCACATTCCCCTTTCCTGCTCCCTTCCAATACAAATTTATATTTTTTTTTTTTTTTTTTTTGCCATGCCCTCAGTACTCTGGTGCCACTGTTCTGTAGCAGAGAGCCAGTGGCTGTGCTGGTTGTGCTGCTCATCAGCTGCAGCCCATTAGGAAGGGCAGCCCCTGTGTGCAGCCCACAGTGGGGGTGTTGGAAGCTCCTCCAAGGACCCTGAAGATATGTATGGGCCACCCATGGAGGAGGAAAGTAAAATAGATGCCCTTTCTGCTTTGAAATGAGGCAGTCTGTTTTCATTGATACCCAGAAGCACTGCAGTCATTAAAGGCTATTACTGTGCCTATTATAAATCACAATTTCCTAGCAGTTCAGAGGTTAGTCACAGATTTTGTTACAATGAGTTTGTCTCATAGTAATTCCAATCCTTATTAAACGAAATTGTCTTTAAAATAATTATGAATGTAGCAATTATCCAAAGATAAATAGTCAAGATTACAAGAATTGTTCTATATAGGGCTATGTATCAACTCCCTCTGTCAGTTCATGTCTAGAGAATCATAAAAGGCAGGTCAGTGAAACAAATGTCTGTCACTTCACCACGTAGCAAGAAAAGCATATTGGAATTATTGGTATATGAAAGAAAAACATGCAAGCTTGGTAAGATGGTAGAAAATAAAGAATTACTACAGGTGATAAAGTGCAAGTCAGGACTAGTTAAATCATGAGATATAATAAGCTGTTCCTTATGTAGTCAGTGGGGGTGAACAGATAACTGTGTAAATGCCACCAAGAGCTGTTTGTGGTGTCACCTGGATCTGTGTGTTGGTGTTTCCTGGGCTCAGAACTGGATTGGAGGAGCTCAGGAGGATTTCTGGTGCACACTCCTTCCCCAGGGCACAGCTCCCTTGTAACAACTTTGTCCCTGATGTGGGCTTGAAGATCCATGGCTGGGGACCCAAGCCAATATATTACTTTGCCTCCCTTTCCTTCCTCTAAGTAGAGCTCTCTTGATGCAATTTAACCCTGTTTGTATTTGTTATGGACACACGGAACAGTTGCTGATTTTTTTTTTCTCCCCCCAGCACATTTGAATTTATTTCTTTTTAGGTTCTCTAGGCTGAACCTCTCATTTGTTGCCTTTGTGTCTCGTGCTTGCCTCCCTCGTCTGAGTCCTTGTCTTTGTTACTAACACAATACTCCAGGTTGATGTGATGCTGCCAGCCAAGTCTCACAGTGCTGAACAGACAGGGAATATTACTCTGCCTGTTTTGCAGGCAACACTCCATTTGATTTATCTAATGTGATGATTGCTTTTTTTCTTAGCAGTATGATACTGTTGACTCATGTTCAGCTTGTGATCCAGTATAACCTCCCACATCGTTTTTTGATGAACTGCTACCTACCCA
>NW_005054356.1:683520-687706 GCF_000277835.1 Geospiza fortis | reverse complement strand
TTGTGTTACCTTGCTCCTCTTCTGGTGAATTACATCTTGTTTTTGTTTTATCATCAGCCTTATCTAACTGGTTTGGATTGTTTTGAATTCTGATCTTGACATCCAACAGAGTTGCAGTTGCATCCTGCTTGTGGATGGTTTGCAGATGTAACCAGCATATGCTGCATTCCTTTATCTGTTCTGTTAATAAAGGATTGAACAAACCCAGTTCAAAACAGGCTGTGGCAGAGCCCATGTGATAGAGCCTTCTGCTCTGACCATGCACCATTAAAACCTGCTCTGGGTAGTTGTCTCAGAAACTAAAATTGGAATGGTGGCTTGGTGAACAGAGGCTTTAATGTCTTGACGTTGTCTGTTGGGATCTGTGGAAACACAATTCCAAATGTCCTCAGTTGTCAGTACTTTTCCTGACTTTTATGAGAATTACAAGAACTGGGACCATTGAATTTTCACCATCTTGGCTAGATTAATGCAATTTCAGTAAAAAGCTGTTGGAACGTCCAGGCTACAGGACAAAATGTTCACCTTGGCTTTCCTCAGGATGCTGGAGGTCTGCTCCTTAAAAGCCATTTTCATTGACAGAGCTGTTACTAATCCCAAGGTGAGCTGGAAGAGCAGGATTAGATGAAAGCCAAAGCAGGGTTGGTTGTACCTGGATGTGGAATATGCACTCTGGTGTGAGCGAACAGTTGCTGATGCTTGGGATTTCCACTGATGGCTGGGGATTTCCGCTTTGCCGTGTTCCCATTTCCCAGCCCATCTTGGAAGGTGAGGAAAGCAAGGTGTTCACCCTGCACAGACCAGCTGGGTGTTGCACTGCCTGTTTTTATAGATCTGTATTATTCACAGAGCTTTTTAGGAGGCCTAGCCCACAATGACATATTTCACTGTTTAGTGTCTCTCTTTAGTTTTGCCCATCACGCCTGTGTGTTTTGGTAACTGAAGAAAGGCAGATGTTGTTCCCTGTGCTGGAGGAAGAGACTCTCTCTGCTCAAATATTCTGGAGCATCTCAGTCTAGAGGGGAAAAAGAGCTGGGCTAGAGAACTTCCAGTATTTTGCTCCCAGTGAAAATCCTTTCCTGGACAGGTAGAAAAAGTCATTGTTTCAGACTCTGTGTGCCCTGCTGCTTGACTTTTAGGAGCCTGATGTTGCTGGCTGGTTGCTTTGCTCCCTTCAAAACAGGTTTATGCAATTACACTTGAAAGGCAACTCTTCTGCTCATCTCCATAAACCTTAAATATTTTTATTTTGTGCCTGAATTATTTTGGAAAATAAGCTTCCATTTATTTACCTTTTTATGGGCTTCTGAACATTTTTTCATTGATTCAGTGCTTCCTTTTAGTCCTCTGTAGAGGCCAAAGCAATGTGGATAAATGGCATGATTAAAAAAAAAAAAGGATTTTTCGTGTTTGGATTTTTCCTTTGCTTGTGGACAGAAGGGACAGGTTGAGGATGAAGAGAAATATATGTATGGTTGATAGGATGAAGGAGAAACTATAGGTCAGGGCAAGATTTGGAGCGATGAAATATTCAAGGATTGCAGCTATAAAAAAAATGTTTGGATTGCACCCAAAGATTTCCCCATCCTCTTTTCAAACTGCCAGAAGAGACCCTCATCAGGAGAAGTTCAGTGATCTCTGGAACGCTAAACTCTAGATGCCTGTTCAAATAACTGAATAGGAGATTGATTATCTCTGTGCAAAGTTTACTGAAAGATTTTTCTTCTTTTTTTTTTTTGTTTGCCTGGAGTCTCAGATATAAGAGAAATTCAAAGTTAAAAGGCTGGTTGCTGTATCTGCTAGCAAGCAAACTACTCCAGTTGTACCAGCTGCTTCTGAGACCTCCTGACAAGAAGAAAAGGAGGAGATTTAGGTTGGTCAGGATAAAAATTTCTTCACCAAAGAGGTTGTTCAAGACTGGCACACTGCCCAGGGCGGTGGTGGAGTCACCATGCCAGGTGGAGTTAAAAGCCATGAGGATGTGGCACTTGGGGACAGGGGACAGTGAGTGGTGCGTGGTCCTGGAGGGCATTTCCAAGCTCGGCAGTTCTATGTGGGCAGGGGCAGTTAGCAGAGTCTGGGTTGGTGATAGCAGAGGTTTAACCCCACCCTGCTCACTGAATGCCCAGGGCATGGCCCTGTGGAGATTCCTGAGTGCTGAATTAACCGTGGTGTTTTGGCAGAGATAAGTGCGCAGGAGGCATTTCACCAGAATGAATCTTCCTGTGTTTTCAATAAAACAAGGTTTTATTTTCCCTTTCTGCTGTGAATTGAGACATAGCATTGGCTGTATCCTGTTAAAGAGCAGCAGAACCAAGCAGTGGTGGCACTGCCAATTTTACCTGTGCAGTAATAGAGCAAGTTTCATTGCTTGGGAGCTGAGATGATGAAGCAAAGCTCTGTAAATGCAGCAGTTGTGTCCTTTGGCAATGCACCTGTAAGAGGGAGAGTTTGACATCTGTGGAGTGGAGCTGTTTGGGAAAAGATATAGAAAATTAAAATAAGGGTGGGTGAGAAGAAGAGTTGTGGGTGCCTGGAGCCCTGGGGACTCCAAGAACTGCTGGGCCAGGGTTCATGTTGGGTCTGGAAGTGGTGGAAATTATGGAGACTTAAAGGCAGTATTTCTGCAACAGTTTATTAACAGTCTAAGTGGGTTTTTTTGACCTTTCATCTGCATCGGGTCCCTTGTGAGCAGTCTTTTATTGCAATTCCTGGAGAAATTTGTAGGGAATCCACACACTGAGAAACCTGTTCTTAGGAAAACTGTCCTGGAAAAGGAAAAACAAAAGAAACCAAACAAACCAACAAATCCAACAGCAAAAAATAAAGAAAAAACCTCAAGGTTATATATCAAAATCTGTAACACATACTCAAAAAAAGTTAATATCTAGTGAATGTCAATTAAGTTCTTCCTCAGCTAATAAATAGCTTAGGAGGTATAAAATTTAATACTCTTAAACTTGCAGAAACCTTTGAAGAACACATTTAAATTGGACTCACTGGAAGAAGGAGATTTAAAACTGACCTGTTCAGAGGTGGGTAGTGAAAAAGATGTGATGGAATGAGGCTGCATTCCTTCAATACAGAGGCCTCTTGCCTTAAGTTTTTGTTTCTTGAGGTGGCTTTTGGAACAGTTTATTTTTAAGTTCTTGTGTAATATCAGCTGAACTGCCCTGGTAACAGTGGCCTGTTTATTTCTGAGCCTATTTTTAAGTGTGTCTGAGGCTCAGCTGGGCTGGGAGTGGGTCACTGTGCCACAGAAAGAGCTTCCAGAGCAGCTGTGTGTAATTCTGCCCATGGCCACACCAACAGGTCCTGCTCACTTTTGCTTTTAAAGCATCAAATCTGTTCCCATCTCAGGATCTCAGGCACCAAATTCCCAATTTCCTTCTGTTCTCTCCCCATCATGGTCACCTGTAGGTAACAAGTGAGATGTGTGTACATTTCTGAGGGTGGTTTTAGGCAGGTTTTCTAAAGTTTATGATGGATTTGGCTTTGAGAGGTGAGCAGATGAGCAGCAGAAACTGCTCTGAAGTCAGAAGAAGTGTTGTGTTCGTTCAGGGTTTATTTGGAAATCAGAGCAAACCAAACTTTGCCTAGTTGGCTTGCTTCCTCAGGAGCAGTAGTACCTCCTGTTTTTTTTCCACTTGTGTGTTTTTTCCTAATCCCAGTGGCAGTCATTTTTTTGGCACTTGCAGTTAGGAGAAGAAAAATTAAGTAATACATGGCATTTGTTTTGGCGCTGGTTGTGACTCATAAATAGGGATAACATCTGTGCTGATAGTTTTTTGTGATATATAACCAGATTGAATGAACAAAGTTTTCATTTATTGCTGTTCTTTTGCCATTGTTATATTTAGGGAGCTCCAGTGTAACAAGTGAAAATATATGCTTATGTATATTGCTCATGAATAGATCAGAATTTATATACATCCTGTGATTTTCAATTTGGCCACTGTGTCTTTTTAAACTAAAAATGGCTTATAGCCATTCCCTGAGCCTAAAACTTTTTCAGGATCCTTCCCAAATCTGAGTCTCTTGAAGGGGATACTACTGCCAAGTCCGCACCATTCTTTTAATTAAAAGACAAAAAAGAGAGAAGTGAAACTTCCAGTGGATGTAAATCCTGATAATCCTGAAATGATGTAAATCGGTGCAGCTCCTTAAGTCATTGGAAGTATTCTGA
>NW_005054356.1:676218-683510 GCF_000277835.1 Geospiza fortis | reverse complement strand
TCGGCCCAATAGCTGCTCTACACAGAGTTGGCACCGTGGACAAAGCACTCTCTTACGAGCTGATCGAGGGTGGCACGGCTTCCAGCACTGCTGATTCAGCACAGCAGAGGCCATTTTCCTGATTTCTTTGTGAGTTAGATTAAATTACTCTGCAGGCTGGACTGGAGCCACAGGCCGTAGTTTTACAGCCTTATAACATGGTATCCTAGCCCATGGCATCTGAGAGGTCTGGCTGTGTGTAAAGCTCTTCTGCTTTGCTGCAAAGGATTTTTGGGTTTGGCGCTCGGCCCCTTTGTGAGGCTCACGGCAGCAGGACTGGAAATATTTTGATTGTCTTGTTGAGATACACTGAAGTGGGGCTCTGTGAATGGAGGGAAGGGACATCATGGGGGTCAGGTTAGTATGAAAACTCCACTGTGTTTGTCATGGCAACATTTCTTTAGATTTGCCTTACAGAAATGCAGGATAATAAATAACAAATACAGGATTTAATGAGTATAAGGCAACAGGAGCACCAGCGAGGCAAGGAGCTTGTGCCATCAGAGCTGTTCCGGCTTACCAAAATTTGGGGAAATCCACTTCCCTTTGTGTCTCAGTACAGGTACATTTCTCATCTAATCTGAGCAGATTTGGAGCTGAACCAAGGGAGAGCAGTGGGGAGATGCCTTTTGTGGTGAGCTGTGTCCTGTTCACATCCCACAGAGCTGGGATGCCTGTGGCTGCTCTAACAGGCACATGGGCAGAGGCAGGAGCAGGTTTTCTGTTTTCTGTTCTCTGGCAGCTGCTGGCTTTGTGCATTTCCAGAGCAGAGCCAGCTCTGCTGTGCTCTGCAGTTGGGCTCCACGACTGCAGCTCGCAGTGAAATCGGTCCAGTTGTCTTTGGCCAAGTCCCGCTCTTGCTCTGATTTACCCTTTCCCCTCCAATCCTTGTGGCTGCAAAAGGGGACTCTGGCAAATGGAGAAAACAACTGTTAATGAGGAGAGAAAAGGTCAAACAGATGAAGTAAAAGTCATCTTGCCTCCAGCATAGAGAGCAATCAAAGCTGATCCTGCCCAAGCCAGGTGTTGGACTGAGGATGAGACCAGATTTAAGGAATTTTCACCATAAGTTTGGAAGCTTCACTCTGTCCCTTCTCCCTCACCTGACTTCCAGTCACATTGTTTTACAGCTTTAAGGGGCTTGCATCAGGATGGGCACCCCACATCTGGCTATCTAGGAGTTGCATTATTGTCTTTCTGCTTTATCTCTGTAGTCTAAAAATTAAAAGAAAAGCACCACCAAACAAACCCTCTGGTTTTAATACAAAGATGAATATATTTTTGCAAATAAAAAGTATTTTTGATTCAGAACATCAGGCAACAATTCTCTGGGTGTGATAAAGAGGTGAAGTTCATGTTGCTGGTTTCAGTGCAAAAACAAAAGTGGGCAGATCAGGAAATTTGTTTCTGAGTGGTTTTTTCTATTTTCTGAGCCCTAGTTCAGTCTCATGGACTTTGGTAGAGCTGCTGCACAGAGGGTTTATCTATTGATTTCTGAATGTATTGTGCTGTTAATCTAAAACCTCTTTCCCCAGTGGAATTTCTATTCAGAAGGCTCTAGCCAAGCTCAAGAAAGTTATTTGATTTGGGGAGTTTGAAAGAATAATAAAAGAAGGATTGATGCAGTTGGATTTTCATGAGCTCAGTCTTCTAGTAAAATAGACAGGCTTCTTCCTCCTGTGTGTGTCTGTGGTGGTTGGCTCATTATTTAGGAGGAAAGCAGAGTATGGAGATCACTTAAGCTTTACTGCCTGAGAATTTTGCAATTATGAAACTTGTTCAGAAGAAAGTAATGAGAACAGTTTTGGCGATATAACAAAATATAAAAATTAATGGGTTAGTGCAGTTTTGTCTTTCCATAAATTTGTGTGCTTTATTTCTTAGCAATTTGGCCTTTCATGCTAATTTTTAAACTAGTAAAAATTTAGTGCCAGTATTTGGGAAATCCATGTAATTTCCCAATAAGACATATGTGGCAAGGGAATTGCACCATATAAACCAGGGAACTTTGTTCCTCAGATATTTCCACCATGCTTTAAGTATTAAAGATTAAATAAGCTTTTTAAAAGAGCTGAGACAGGAGAGAAGATGGTGCTTTATGGATCTTCTTGTTATTAAAGTGTTCATTTCTTTTTCTGAGAACTGAATATGGGAATAAACAGTCTTTTATTACAATAAATTCCCAAAAAGTACTTTCTGCCTTTGAGTCCACTAGTGTTGTCTGTAGTGCAGGAGTTAATGAAGCAGACAAATGAGATTAAATTGGTAGTGAAATGAAATAAAATTGAGTGGGTTTTTTGCTTTTTGGGACTAAGGTCCTGTCCAGCTGAAATCAGTTGCCCTTGACTTCCCAGTGCCCATGGCTGGTCCAATAACAGGTTAATTCTGTTTCGTTAGGATGTTGTCAAGTTAAGTCAAGGAGGGTGGATTTGTATCTAAAAAGAGATTCCTTGAGAGAATTCCCTGTTTCTAGAGCACTGGAGTTTATTAGACATGATTATTTTTTTCCTTGGGTTTGGAAGCACACTTGTTGCTCTTATTTATGCAAAAAATGCAGCTCTCTGGAGGTATAAGATTAACCTGAGGCATTATTTCATTGCAGACCCAGGTGGGAAGCTGGAAGTTCAGAGTATGCATGAAGAATTATCTGGATTTGAGGCAAAATGTTGTATTAACTGTGCAGTTAGTCTTTGTCAGCAGCATTTAGAGTTTCTTCAGCCCTTGTGGTGACTAACCTAGCAGAATTTATTGGTGAATAGTTCAATTTGCTTAAATGGGCTCATTTTCTTGAGTAGGCAGAAATTACATCTTCTTTCAGAATGTCTCAGATTTAGTTCAACTGAAAGGCCAAATCCAGATTTGACTTGTTTTTGTTCCCAAACACCTGTTTAAGCACTGGGTGAACAGGACACCCAGGATTTGGCTGAGGGAACTGTTCAGAGCAACTTAATTTGCTGGAGCTGGGGTAGAGTTGCATTTTAAGACTGGTCTGAAAACCCAACTTTGAACCAGATAGGAAACAAGAGCTTGGGTTTTTTTTTTTTTTTTTTGTCCTTTTTTCTTTTTCCCCCCATGTAGAATTAAGTGCTTTAGAATATCTGAACCATCTACCAGTATCATTTCACTGCTGAGAATTGGGTAACTGTGTAAAATTATATTGACCTGAGGGGATTGAAATATAGAAGTGGCCGTGCGCTTAACTGTGCAGGAATCAAACTGTTTTACTGATAACGTTTTATTGATTCATCTTCTCTGGGTGTTACAAGTAGCCTGAAGCCTGGCAAAATGAGCTGGCAATGTTTCTGTGTTGTGGACGTTGCAGTATTGCAGCTCTTCGTAGGTATTGAAATTTTATATATGGGCTGAGAGCTCACGTAATTATTGTGATTTGTAATGACTGAGACTGCAGATGGGGCTTCCCAGAGGCTTCATTTCAAGCTAGATAACTGGTAATTTCTCTTTTCTGTTTAAGAATCTGTTGTCCCTCCTTTTTTCTGCAGCTGCTGAGGTTTTTCTCTGTGAAAAGCTGAACCGTATCTCTGACTTAATGAAGATGCGTAAAATGATTGAAATTGCCTTAACAAGGCAGTGCTCTATACAGAGCAGCAATGAAAATGTGTCTTGCTGTTTGCAAGGGATACTTTGTCCTTTTCATAAAGAAACTGTGCCTTCCCACCATATTATAAAAATAATAACAATTAAAAAATACCCTTCTGACAAAGCTTTAAGAAAAGGAACAGCTTAAAAGACCACAATGGCAGATTGTGAGTGCAACCTGCATGTGTTGACTAATTAAATTCTTTTGAAAGAGCTAATTTCATGTATTTTACTTAATGAAAGCTTATTTAAGATTTTAATGATGTGGGTCTTTTCTCTTCAACAGAATGCCATATTGACTCATGACATATTTTTACACAGGCTTCATTCTGCCGTGAACAACAGTGGTTGGAAATGTGAGCACTTGATAAAGTATCATTAAATTAGCTCCATGTAGTTGCAGATTTTTATTGCGCTACTTTTATTCGCCGCGATATGAATTGATCGTGTTGCACTTGCTGGTTTTAAAGGTGCAGCTTTGTTATTGATTGTGCTGCTTTATCTCAGGTGCTTCATCAGCCTGCTGGCAGGCTGGTTCCCTCTGCAATTTTGGGAAGTACTGTCTCTGTGCATTTTTTAAATTCTGTGCCTTTTGTCTGTGTGCATGTATTTTTTGTTGTAATAACTTAAAAGAGATCCTGTTTTGGGGCTGTACTGAGCTCTTGTGCTCAGCAGCTCTGCTCTGTCCTGGGGCTTTGGGTGCTGCTGGAGGGAGGTGAAACACTGGGTGTCCCATGTGGAAGCACTGCTGGATGGGCTGTTCCCCTGATTTCCAGAAAATTGGTGAGATTCACCAACACAGAGGGAAAAATCAGTTCTGCTCAAACTTGATAGCCTGTGCATTTGGAGCAGGGGTTTCATCTGTTGCTGTAATTGTTGGTAATGTGATGTGTGTCACAAATACAGTCAGAAAAACAAGAGCCTACATCTTGGTTAGTCAAACCTTTCAGATATTTTTCCACATTAAAATGAGTAGTGAATTTCTTCCACAAATCTTGGAACTCCCAGACCTATTCCAATACTAAATGTATTGGAAACGGATTGCTGTCAAGATTTGTCCATCTAATTAAATTCCCTTATTAGCACCAGAGCTGCAGACTTCCAGGGAAGACATTAGTTGAATAATCTTTCCAACTTATCTAGGTTAAAACTAGATGGCCTTTTGTAAAATGCTGAGCTAAAAGTTCAGCAACAAAATACATAAGTTCTAGTCCCCCTTTGTGTGTGATCTGTGGTAATTCAATATATTCTTTAAATATAAATTGGTATTTCAGCTGTTGTGTGGAATATTTTCAGACTTCAATTATCACAAGCTCTCGATGCTGCGAGGACTCTGTCACCTCACGCTTCAGGCTGAGGGCAGTCCAGCAGCGATGGCTTTTATGCATTAATAAATTTTTTCATGATTAATTTTGGCATATTCTTAGCCAAATACAATAATCTTCTTGTCATAAAGTCCTAATGATCCACAGAGGTTGCTTGTGCTCTATACTAGTGATCGTTGTATCTTTAGAGGAGAAGGGAATATCAAAATTTTGACAGAGAACCAAAACACGTGAGGTTTAGTAAGAGCCCTGATGGATTTCCCAACAGGTGGGGGACTTGCTCTTGAAGAGAGCCACCAAGTGAAATGAAATATGCTTTGACCCTTGAGCTCTGCAAATGGGGATTGAGTGACTGCCAGCAGATGTGCCTTAGCCCAGCAGAATCCACTGACCCTCTGGAATGTGAGGGCATCCAGGGTCCCCCTGCCCCTCCGCTGCCACGTGGGAGGGCAGGGGTGGTGCAGGTGGGAATGCCTTGTTTCCTTCCAGAAATGGAAAGGACACGTGTCTTTGTGTCAGACAAGAGACCCACACTAGCACAGGGCTGGGAATGGAGAGCTTCATAGTAACACTGAGCAAGAGATGTTTAAAAATTGCCCGAAGTTTCAGGAAACAAGATATTTGTGCTAATTAGACTATTTGCCTGTCATCTTTATTCACTATTTAAATAACAAAAAGCCCTCAAGTGAAATCAAAGCGTGGTAGAACATATTTCTTGAGTCTCCTTGATCAAAGCTTATAAAAGGAGGGGAATACTGCTCATAAGTATTTCCTCAAATTCAGATGTGAGATATATTCTCTATTGTAGTCCTCTCTATCGAGGACTTGTGTATAACCTGTGGCAAAGTGATGGATGTCTGTCAGGAATCAGACATCCTGCTCCTTTCCAGGTGTATATGTGATGAATTACTATTAGTTCTGTCAGAATGTGACAGAAATAAATCCCTTCAAATAAAAACAAGCTTCAAACTAAATGTGAATTGTTTTGTTCTTACTTATTAACTAACATTGGTTCAATTGTGCACTTGTCTTCCTCTGTATCTACCTCTTGATCTTTTCTTAGATTGCAAATAATCTCTGAGATGGAGATCACCATTTTTCTGACCTGAGTTTATAAAGCAAATGGCACAGTGGGATCCTGGCCATGTGTGAGGTCTCACAGCTTTTATCTTGAAGTCAATAATTAATAAAACAAACAGGAAATGCCTTTGGGTAGCTGTTCAGTCTCCTGCTCAGATGATGTTTTAGAGCAGGGCGATACAGAAATCTGCTCAGGAATTTTTGATGCATTATCTTTTGGTTTTGTTTTGGGGTTTCTGTTTCACTGTTGTCTTTAAGGATGTGGGGTTTTTTTTTTTGTTTTTTTTTTTGAGAAAGGGAGGAAGGCATCCTCTAGACCTGAACAATTGAAAAAGAAGATTCTTCAAGCTTGATCATCTATGAATGGGAGAAAGTAAAAAAAGAGGAATGGAAGCTTACACCTGTGTGGAGCCAGGTGGGAGGCAGTGGTGACACATGTGGCCTTTAGAGCAGGACAGACAACCCAAGCAGGCTGG
Source organism: Geospiza fortis (assembly GCF_000277835.1). Taxonomy (NCBI): domain Eukaryota; kingdom Metazoa; phylum Chordata; class Aves; order Passeriformes; family Thraupidae; genus Geospiza; species Geospiza fortis. The sequence continues at coordinate 676,993 of NW_005054356.1, read as the reverse complement.
GACCTTGCCCAGGTCAGCACTGCTGCTCCTGTAGCCAATGAAGTTCTCTGTGTCTGGTTGTGCAGTCCTGAAGGAGGACTAGAAAACACCAAGGAGAATGGAAAGAAACCTGCCAGTATCATGAAATGAGATAAGGGGAAATAGTATCTGCAGAGGCAGAGCTCACTTGCTGCCAGCCACTGATGTGTACATCTTCCTCCATTCCCAACTTCATAATTGGCATGGGATGATTTAGCAGAAACCAGCTCATTCCTTTGTTTCTTTTCATTCTGCACTTTCTCCATAAGGGAATGAAAGGATTCCTCCCTGGATGTGTTATTCAGACTTGAGGCTCATTACAGAACCCAGCACAGCCTACTGAGGAGAACAAAGCACCAGCGTGATGCCCCCATCTGATCACCCACCCAGACAGGCTTTTGTCAGCCTGGGGAATGCCATCAGCCTGAAGGATTTCCTGCCGTGGGAGTTCCTCACCTGTGATTGAGTAGCTGACTCCTCCTGAATTTGCAAGTCACAAATTGTGTGTCATTTCTGCCCAGGTGACTTTAAAGGACATTTTAAAAATTGAGTCCACTACTTCTACACCACGTTTTAAAGAAATAGGTCAAATCAGAAGAAGAGTCGTCAGAATGTGTTTATTAATCTGTAAAGAATAAAGGTTCAAATTTGGGTGCTCTAAATGGTTTTGGATTGGCCGCAACTTGATTTTTAGATCTATCTTGTGAAATTTGTCACCATTAAAAACTTATGGCTAAATGTCTTTCAAATTTATGGA
>NW_005054356.1:641947-676196 GCF_000277835.1 Geospiza fortis | reverse complement strand
CTAGAAGGGAGGGAGAGAGAGATGGGTGTGCAGTTCTCCTCAGAGGCATGCCCAAAGCTGGAGATGAAAATGAACAGAGGGAACCAGGAGAGTTCAGTTAAGTGTCTGCTGGGTTTCAGGAATAGTTTAATTTATGGTGATAACTTCTCTTCAGCAGTTGACTTGCTGTGACCTTAAAGAAAGCTCTTGCAGACGGAGCTTTCACTATTTCTGGGAGAAGTTTTGTACTTTGTGCATGTGTGGTTTACTGCCACAGATGGGTCCCCCTGAATTTGGAGGCCAAAGGCAGTAGCAGAAGGTTACGAGATGGCACTGCTGCATAGTAAGTTTCTAAAAACAAACACATCAGTTTTTACCATTACCCTGTAAGGTCTGGTTCAAAAGATATTTAAAAACTGTAAAGAAAAAAAAAGTAAACCACAAACACACAAGAAAAGGGAAAAAAGGATGTGTTTGCCTGCTTGCATGCAAGTACCCCTGAAAAGTTGATGGGTTCATTTTTACTTATTTATGGGCAAATTACAGAGGTGCATCTGTTCCTTCTCCGTATACAGCCAGGCATCTCAAATTTCTAAGATACTTCTTGACATTCTTTGAAGATTTAATGCCAGGTGGAAGATCAGTTAGAATTACAGATATCTTGAACTTTGAAAATAATGCTTCTGCTGAAAACTTTTTTACTTTTGCTCCCAAATTTAATGAGGCACAGTCTAAACATCATAGTAACTGAAGCAGCAGAAAGGGGACAAAAAAGCCAACCCGACAATTCACAAGAAAATATTTTCACATGTTTGCAGTAGAGCCAAAATATTTGTGCTGTGTTTATTTAATTCAAATGCTTAGAACTCTGTCATGTTATAAAAATAGTATTACTGGAATAAAACAGTAGCCTGCAAGTCGGGTACCTAAACAGGGAACATTCAGCTGGAATCCATTTTTTTTAATTTTTACAAGTTGCTTGTACTGGTGTCACTAAAGAGTGCAAATAATTTTGGATAAAGCTCTCTTTGCCTGCCATTAATTGTGAGAGTTAAGTATGTGCCTTTAGATAGCAAACAACCTGATTTGCATGTACAATCAGGTATCCTGTAGCCCTTCTACATCTTAATTGTGTCTGCCGAGGGGGAGTTTTGGTTTAGAGATCACACCTCTAGAAGTGGAGAACACCAGGCTGTGCCTCACTGGGATTTTGCTTGGTTTTCCCTTTTCCCCTTAAGTAATCACTCATTCAAGTAAATATATATATGTGTGTGTGTGTGTGTATATATATATATTTATACACACCCTCTTTGAAAGCATGGCCTGAGGAATCTGACACTGGCCATCAGTTAGTGGATTTTGCTTAGTAATTGCTTCATCTATTCAATACTATTGAAAATACCCTTGAGCAGAACATAGCTGCAGGGGGAAAACACTCTAAAGCAGCAACCTAATTAATGAATCTTATTGCCACTTAGATGAGCGTTATGCAGCTGGCCTTGCTTGTCAGGATGGATCTGTTCTTGCAACATTATGTGTTTGTCCAGGAAACTGTGCAATTATTAGAGGAATGAATGCAGTGGGATTGGTGTGTTTGGGTCTGTGGAGGCAGCAGGTTCCCTTTCAGTGTGCAGTTGCACTCCTGATGGTGCAGATGTCACCAGCATCTCGTGTCTGTGTGGGACAATAAAGGAATTCTCCTGGATTTTATCTCAGTGACCGAGATTCTTCCTTGCGCTCAGAGGAAGTGAAAACAGTCACAGCCAGAGTCTGAAAGCAGGCAAATTGTTTTCATACCGTAGAAGGGGGAGCAAAACTGAAGTAGGAAAGAATTTTCTTTTTCATTTAGTATTTTAAAAAACACAAGCTGTTGTGTGTGTCCAGAGAGCATGCAGGTTTTTGTGAATGGTAGTGTGGCATGTTTGCTTCCAGCAGAGTAATTCAAGCAATAATACCTGCTGGTGATGGTGTGTTTTCTGAAGATCTTTTGAAGGAAGTTATTTTCATAAGTAATTCTTCATTCCTAACTTTAAAAGTATTGAATGCTATGTTTGGGATCTGTATTGCTGAAATCATTGTACCAACAAAAACTGTAGCGATCTTTTGAAGGAAGTTATTTTCATAACTAATTCTTCATTCCTAACTATTGAATGCTATGTTTCGGACCTGTATTGCTGAAATCGTACCAACAAAAACTGTAGGTCTGGGTGCAAGTCAGAGCTTGTGTTTCCAACTGAAGTCATAGACAATTTACTGAGTGATCAACAAATAAAAATTCTGAGGTTGCACCAGCCCATTTTTTGATGTCCTTCCAACCTTGGTTACTCTGTGATGCTGTGAAAAAGGCAAAAACTAACTTCTAAGAACATCTTGTTCTATCAAGGACTACGATAACCTGCTCTTCTTTCAGAAGATCTTTTCTGAGTGATGCCAAACATATTGCAAAGCCCAGTTCTGCAAGTCCCCACTATCACATGGGGATATGAGACCCCACTTTAAGGACTCCCATATTGCTTATAAATCCTTTAACTTTCTGTAGTGTTTTAAAATGTAATTTTCTGCTTCTCAGTGGAGACTTGCTGAAACCTGTGATTTCTACTTGGCCTTGAGAGAGTTCTTCAGAGAAAATAATTTTCATTAGAAAATTCCTCTGATGGGCTTATGAACTTTTAATGGGAGATCATCACTGAACCTTTTTTGTGTTCTCTGAAGTGACCTTGGCACGTGGTGAGTTTTGATCCTGGAGCATCTTTCCTGGTTGACATGTGGGTGATTCATGTGGCAGCTTCTCTGCTTCAGCCTTTTCCTGCCTGAGCTGCTTGGCCTGGCACAGATCTGCCCCACTTCTGCCTTCCCTTTATAGCTGCTTCAGGCATTCCTTGTCTACATTGTGGTGTCAGCTCCTTACTATTTTTTTTTTCCATGTAGGGCAACACATGAACACACCTCAATGTGAAATTTTCTGAAGAATTTTAAATGCCTGCAAGTGGCACTTGAGTGGCTAATTCCAATAACTCCGGCAGTCAGTTGATGAAGCATTCTTTGCCTTATGATTTGAGTAATAGAAATAGTTGCATCTGTGGTTATGTATCAGAAAAATAGCTTATCCAGCTCTTTTCAGTGCCTTTGATTCATTGGACGTGACCACAACACTGTTTAGTGCTGGTCAGTCGTTTTCAAGTCAGTGAGCATCTGGGTTGGTCATTAGCCAGCAGAGCAATCAATTAGGGCTGCTGGGGGTGTGTTTGGAGGAGAGGATTGGAATACATGAATTCTATCGATCCATTGTCCTGGATAATCAGCATCCCCACGGGCAGATCTTAAAGCTGCGTGAGGACTCCATGGAAGTTCCTTTCTGCTCTCGCACCTCTGTTCCACCGAGAGTGAATCCTCCAGCCAACAAAGATGGCAGCTCTCCGAGGTTCCAAATTCCCAACTTTGTTAAAGCAATGAGATAATTAATAAAGCATAAATTGTTAGCATTTTTCTGTGGAGCACTGCCGAGGATCCATTATTTTATTTCGTGTATTTGTCTTAAAGTGATTATGTTACTAATTATAAGGCTCACTAGTCTGTTTAACAGGAGTCCAAATAATTATAATTTGTTTGCATTCCCACCCTGTGTATTTTCATACAAAAAGGAAAACATTTTGTTGAATGATTAATCTTGTGCATGCCTCTCTGTATGTTTAGGAAAATTAAATGTCTCATTTTTGTTCTAAAGGAGAGATTTTTGGTTTTGCTACTCTTGTTCTCAAGGTGCATTGGTAAATTCTGAAGAAACTTGAGGATGAAGCCACAGGGGGAATGTTGGGCTCTTAGGGATGGAACTTAGTATGTTCCCAATAAAGTCCATAACAAAATTCCTTTTGGTGTCAAATTCTTTTGCATAATTTATGTTTAAAAAAATGGGTTGAATTCTTATTTACAGGCAATCTTGAAGCAAATGAAATCCTTCAGCCTTGGAAGCAATTTGGCAGCCAAATTCCGTTGCTCTTACTGGAGTAATTGGAAGGACAAAATTCATAACAGGCTTTTCAATAAATGCTCAATTTAGGGCACCTTGGAATCAGCAGCAGCATCACAAAACCCTGTTTGAACTTGGAACATCCAAAGAATGTGTTATTTAATGTTAGGAAAAAATTTGTCCAGATTTTATAAAAAGCTCAGCAAATTGAGGCAAAAGTACTGAAGTCACTTTCAGAGCTGCACTTCAGAAAATGGCTCAAATGAGAAGTCAGCGCTGTGAAGTTAACTCCTTGTTTTATGGCAAAAAATATTAAAAAACAGAGTTGTTTCTAGCAGTCTGCTTGGAAGTTTGCTGAAGTTTAGGTAGCGAAATGCTTGCTTGGAAAAAGACACAGCAGAAAAATCACAATTTCAAACTCAGATAATAGTTTCTGAAAATAGCTGGGCTGCCAGAATGTCAGAGTCAGGAATGAGAAGATTGCTGAGGGGAAATGGCAGAGTAACAAGGGGCCCGAGGAGACGCGAGGAGCTCGCGGCTTCATCTTGGTTTGAGGGAGAGAAAATTGCTTAGTGCTACTTAGAGCATCTCTCATTCAAAGATCTCAAAGCTTGCTGAACCAAACATAATCCTTTGAAGACAGGTACAGACTGATGATCACTGTGCTTGTCCTCGTGCTGCTGATGTCCCTGCCCTGGAGCATCCTGATCTCTGGGCACGGTGGCACCATGGAGCTCAGCACGGGAGGGAAGAGGAAGATGCACTTGGGAAGAGACTGGGGTGACAGAACACACTGAAATGCCATCACTAAAGTCTGGACACCACCATGCTTCTAATGAATAAATAAATAAGTCATCAAGTGCAGGTGAAGATACTTCCTTTCTTCTGACACTTGCGTTTGTTATTCTGCCAAATGTTTCCTTTCCTTGTGAGTAAATTGGAGCAGCCAAGATTTTTAATATTAAAAGACCTCTGTGGAACTGTTAAAATTCCATTCTGTTCAAAATTTTAATGCCAGTTGGCTGTATTATCTCTTTATAATTTTCTTCTTCAGTGCATACGTAACTGCATTAGTTGGTCATTTACCAACAGACTTGAAAGACCAATACCATTAGCTGGAAAAATAGCTAAAGTTTGGGTTTTTTTTTAATGTAGGAGAAAAATGGAAGTGCTACTTGCTTTTTGATGATGGTGGTAGTGGTAGTATTTATCTTTTTTCTTTTATTTTTCCCCACACTTCCCCCATAAAGCATGAACTCCAATTTTATCTGCATTAGTGTGGATAAAAACAGTGCATCCTCAAGCGAGATGCATAAATATAACCCCTTTTACTATGCAAGTAATAACTGCACTCACAACTCTCCTAAGAGCTGCTACAATGCACAAACAGGTCCTGAGAGCACATTTGTCATGGTAATTTCGAATACAGACGTTCCCTGCAGAGTTGGCAGCCTGCAGAAGACCTGGTGTGTGCAGGTCACACTTGGGGTGGAGGGCAAGGCCATGGGGAGGGAGAGCAGCTGATGAACTCTGGTGTTGATCTGACTCCTTTCCCCGAGCCCTACGAACAAAAATGGTATTTGATCAGTGCTGATGATGCATTGTCTGGCATTTAGGAACATGAAACTGTTTATGCTGAGCTCCCTGAACCAGAAGGAGAAGGAAAGTTCCTAATGAACCTCCTGGAGAGCCGAGCCCCAAGCGTTGGGTCTAGCACTGTTTTTTTATCTGATGCCAGACGGCTCTAAATAGGTCTTAAAGCAGCTCCAACAGTTTATGCTGTTTAATAAATCTAATCTGTAAAACAGGTCACGTAAAAAAACCTAAAAACTTTTCTTCTAATTACAGTAAGATTTTATTGAATGCACATTATACATATAGATCATAATACTTATTAAAAAAAGACTATTAAGATTTTACAGTTCAAGATTTTACAGGCAATGGGAACAGTGGAAGCCTAATGCTTTCTGAGAATCATATCTGCATTAGCAAGATAAAGGACAATTTAGGAAGATTACAAAAGCAATGATTTAGAGTACAACATAAAAATCTGCTGAGAACTAATTCGCAATGCCAGCTGCTGCTAAGCTTCTTAATCTTTATCTAGTTCAATTAAAATCTGAATGTTTGGGATTTCATTAACAACTGGGGACTTGAAAATTACATGCACTTTTACACTGTATTCAACTGCTTGTGCACGTTACTGGAAGTTGCCCGAAATGTCTTCAGGTAGACTTGAGATATAATTAAAACTTAAGTACTTAAAGGATAATGCAGAGGTAAAAGAGGATTATTTTAATTTTTTTGTCAGATCCAATTGACAAAAAAAGAATCTCTCACGAGTTGAAACGAGTTGCAAACCAGTCAGAATTTTAATGCAGGGGATATTTATGGACGATTGTGCAATCAGATGTGCAGATCAAACAGCCTCATTGGAGGGCGGAGTGAATTGGATATTGTAATTGTGCCCTGTGCTGCTTGTGGGTTTTTTTGTGGAAAAACCACTTCACATCTATCGTTCACTTCTGTACTGATGTAACCACGCTGCTATCAATTAATTATGCATTTCAAAGAATCTGCAAGTAGGCCTTTCTAAAATTAAACTAAGCAAAGTGATGAACAAGCTTTTAATCACTTAATACTGTGTATAAAAAATAGTTTCTTTCCATTAATTCCTCAAGAATAATTCTTCTAAAAGTTTTTCAGATGTAGGAAAAAGCTTTTTTTTTCTCTTCTCCCTTCTTCATTGCTTGTCTCCTATTTTCCATGGAAAATTTACCCATCATTGCCATACCTGCTGATTTAAAGGAGAGAAGTGAAATAGCATTGAGCAGCTCTGTATTTTGAAGCAGTTCATTGAAAAGGCTTTGGATATTTGATGGTGTACAAGAACACTGCCTTTTTCTTGCCTGTATGAGGGAGTAGATGTCATGCTGGCTGTGCATGTCATGCTGTATTTCCAAGGGCAGCTGAGCTGATGGATGTGCCATGGGCATTTATTTATCTGTTTATTCATTAGAAGCGTGGTGGTGTCCAGACTTTAGGGTTTCACAGGGTTGGGGGCAGCACTGTGGGATCTCCTAGTTAAACTCTGGGTCAGATCCTGAGCTGGTTTAAATTTTCAAACGGGAGTGGATTTCTTTCTTTTTAATTATTCGGTTTTGATGATCTTTGGTGCCACAGTAGAAGGTAGAGGTAAGAATATTTCCAGAAAGAATTAGGGTGTTGATGGTGGTGATATTCCTCTTGGAAATGTTGAAGAGGTGTAGTGCTGTAGTATAATTGGTGCAAGACATAGAGACCTGTTTAAATGGTGTGTTTTGATCAAGTTAACTTTTAAACAGTGTAATGATAAGAAGAATCTATTCAGTAGCAAAATTTCCTAAAATGTTTGGGGAGTTGGTGTTAACTTTTGTCATGGTGCTGTTCTTAGCAAAAGAGAGTGAGATTTTACCTGCCTGGCTACTTAATGGGTTTTTTATTTTCCCTTAAAAAAAAAAATCGTGCTTGGAAAGCAAAACCAGTGTGTAGGATTACTGCTGTATATAACTTCAAATAAAAACCAAACATTTTGACCACCTTCCTGCTTCCATCATACTTTTAAGTGGAAACATGTGACCAGGTACCCAAGGCAAGTGGAGAATGCAGGAAAAGAAAGTGAATTTTGAGTCGGGCATAATTTGGCCACAAGGGTAGCTAATGTGTTCTGCTGTCCTGTGTCCTGTTTGTGACAGGTCTGGGGCTGATCCTGTGGCTTCAAGGAATTGTAATCTACCTAAAACCTTCCACCTCTGAATGCTGAACCCAGGGAGATACACAGCGTTTTGTCTGCAGAGATCTTAATTTATCTGCTGGGATGGATGTCCTCAAAAGAGCAAAAAATCTGCCCTTTCCTCTTGACTGTAGAGTACATTGAGTCCTTAGAGGCGTTTCTTGAACTCTGGAGTTCATTATGTGCTCTTAGAATGGATCAACCATTCTGGTATGATGATCTGGAATTGGGATTTTACTCCTTGGATTTGGATCCTGTCAGAAATGGAGGGGTTGTTATCAAAGATTAAAATCAGCTTCTTTCTTTTTCTTTCTTTTTGAAGAGAAAACTGAAATAAATAAAATGAGGGGTATTTATATATCACAAATGGAAACAGTAAATGTGTCATTGGGGAGATGAGTGGGAGTTGAGAGCAAAGATAACTACAGACATGAGAATTATCTGTACATTTGGCTTCAGATATTGAAATCTGTGCCATGGATTGATCCTGCAGGAATAATAAATACACATTATCTGTAATTATTCTCGAACTTCATAAACTTTACTTTAATAACATCCTTTGCATCATTTTTTTTCCTGAGATCTTTTCTTTTTATGACACTGTCAGGCTTTTTAATTTTAATTCCAAGAAAATTGCTCCAGCTGTTACGGATTTTGTCCCATTTCTGTTCTCTGGAGGCTGGGAGTTCCCTTTGGAGAGCAGGTTGGAAGGTTTCTGTGTCTGAGATGATTTTTTTTTTAAAGAAAATTGCAGGCAGTGAATTTGCAACTTTTATTGCAAATGCAGTTTTGGGTGTAAAAAATATTTATTTCTTAATTTACATCCTACAGTTATTATTTTTTTATTTAAAGGTATGATGTCAGATAAGAAAAATGTTCTTGTTGGTTGTGTTGTAATGGGTTGTTTTATCAGTGGACACACTCGAGTGGTGTTTGAGTTACCAGCCCTCCCATGGCTGCACGCTGAGCTGGGATCAGCATGGATATTGAAACTGTTTATTGGGTTTCTTCTGCTGTTATAAGTGTGATCACATTCCATGATGTCCTGAGGTCTTAAAATATCGAGAAACAACAGTAAGCAGAATTTCAGGCTCAGCTTTTCTGAAGAGCAGGAATTAAATATAGGCCAGATCATTCCTGTGCATTCCTGGCGGTGTGCTGGCCACGTGTTGTGAGCTGGGGATGCTGTTGAGTTTCAAACCAAAATTTGAGTGCACAGTTTTATTTCTTATAGCAAAAAACCCCTCCAGCTTCTCTCATTTCCATCACTCAGGTCTCCCCCCATTCCCTTATAAGGTTGGTGCCCAGCTGTGCGCTCCAGGCCACATCTGTCCAAAACTAACGGGGCTTGTGGCCATGTGAGGGACTCCCAGGGGAGGCAGAAACAAGAGTTTTAGTGAAAACCCCAAATGTTTCACTTGTCCAGAATGAAAGACTCGGTTTTCACACTAATGCGTGTCTCCATACTACTCTAACTTGTTAAAAAAAAAAGTAAATTTTTAGTATGAAAAATAAAACCAAACCAATAAAAAATTATCTGTCCTCTTTTTCTCTTTTATAAAACAAAACTGGAATGATTCTAAATAAATTCTCAGGAATTTTAGCCCTTGAGTTGATTTTTTTTTTCTCTCCTACACTTTTAATTTGAAATTTTGCATTTGCTAATGACACATTTTTTAGTCTATCTGAAGATTGCCATCTACTGGCATGTAAGAGCTTTTGGGGTCTGTTTATGTTCATAAATTTGAAAATTCAATAAGGTTTGTTATTTTCTCAGTTGATTTTGTTGATTTCATTATGCTTTGCAGGGGAGGGGCAAGAGTAGAGGAAACATTAGCAGCATTTACTTGATCTTACCAAGTGCTGTGCAATGTCTGCTTAATTAAAAGCACATTATAACAACATATTGATGCTTCCCACATGAATGAGCTCTCTATTCCTCCAAATTAAGTCATATTTCATATTTCTGTCCTGTAAGAACAGAAGAACACTTTAATAAAAGTTTAAAAAGAGACATTTTTTCTAAGCATTTGAAGTGATTCTGACCTTCTGGCACGGTAGCAGTTAGGTAGCTCAATAAACTACAGGGGGTCGAATTTAATAGTGGAATTCCAAAATTGTGGGAGACACCTCTCCCTCCTCAAGCTAATTTGTAGTTAATCCTGAACCTCTTTAAATTTCTAGCCCCTGATGCCTCCCAGCATCCTCCCTGCTCAGCAGGGCACAAGGATCTCCAGGGGAACTTCATTTTCTCCCCATCGGCTGTGATGGGGCTGATGCCACATGCCCCGAGCTCTGGGCAGCCATGGGCAGTGACCCTGTGCTCCAAGGCTGGACACTGGCACTCACCTGGCACCAGCATCACCTCCAAACTGGGGACGGCTGTGGCATCACTGGGCTGGTGGGTTGCAGGTGTGTGACCTGCCCATCAGGAGGCCAGGGGGGCTGGGAGTTGGTGTTACTGGGGGGCTGAGGGTTCGGTCTGGATCTCTGGTGGGGGCTGTGATGCTGAAGCAGATGAGAATTCTCCCAAGGCAATCATAATTCTCTTTTCTTTGTCCAGTTCTTTGATGTATTTTGATGGTGAGCTGCTCAGTGTGCTGCCTGGTCTGTATTTTACATTTAAATGTCTCTTTTCTGCAAGGAAGGACTTGAGCTCCTTGTGTGGGGCTTTGCTTTCCTTCCCAGGCTAGGGGCACCTAAAAATCTGCTTTACCTGAGCTGGCTGGTATTCTGGCCTGCCAGTTGTGCCCTGTGTGGAATTACAGCTCTGTAAATAGAGGTGTTGTGGTTGTTTTTGTCCCAGAAGGGACCGGGCTGGTTTTTGGTGAAGGTGGTGTGAAGTGATGGGGCTAGTTTCGCTTTTAGTGATGCTGCCCGTGAAAGCATCCCCACTGAGAGGGTGAGATGGGAAGTGTGGATGTGCTGCTGCTTTTTCAGCTGCTCTGGAGAGCACGAGAACCTGCCTTGCTCTGGGAAGGTGCTCTGTGTCGTGGGGGTGAGGTGTGGGTGGTGTGTGATGAGGGAGCTGTTGCTGTGCTGTAACTCCCCGAGCTTTATGGAGCTGGAAAGGAAACAGTTGTGTAAACCCTGTGTAAATTGCAGAGATGTTAACTAAGCTATCCTGGGGCTGCCTTCACTTACATGCACTGTGGTTGTTGATTTCCTATCTGCTATTCTGGTTTTATTTGGGTATTGTTGCATTTCTGTGTTAATCATCTCGATGGTGTTTACCACTCTTAGTGTTTGTTGGTTTTTTTCTTATATAAGAGGGCTCATCTGCAGAGAAGGATGAGAATAATGGTAAAACAGCATATATATTTACATAAAAACATGTCTTGAGGTTCTTCTGTGTGAGCTCCATGAAGGGTTTTTATTTATTCTGGATGTTTTTGGCGCTGCACTTTGATTTCTGCTGGATAGAGAGTTGTCAGTTCCACGCTGTGGATACATTTGCTGCTAATTATAAACAGCCTTCTTGGCTCCTAAAGGCAAGCAGCCTTTCCACCATTTGCTCACATAAGCCTGTTTTACAGTTCTTTGTGTGTAAGTATTTGGAGAGTAGGAGAGTGCGGAGATTTATTGAGGGGCCATAAGGCACGAGCCTCCAACCTGCAGCTGAGCTGGATGCAAAGAGTGAGAACAGAAATCTGCTTTATCTGAGGGTGTTTCTGGTGTGCACCAGATCCATGGCAAGGTACTCCTGACTGAAGACCTGGCATTGTGAGCCCAGCCATCAAACCAGCTGCTCCCTGTTCCTTCTCCCTGCTAAAGAGAAAATTTACCTCAGGTTTTGGGTTTTTTTGCCTCTCATCAAATAAATATTGACTTTCTCGGTTCTTCAAGCAGCAGCCTCTGAGAGGCAAGTCCTGATTCTTCTTCTTCTGTAACAATCTCTACAAAGTAAATGCGTGTTTACAGTGGAAAATGGAGCAGCACATTAATGTGGTGATTGATTGACATGAAAATGCACTTCTGTGATTGATGAGACAAATGCATGTTGCTCACAAAAGCTCTGAGGAAATATGGTCTATACCATACTCATTATTACAGATTTTTAGTGTAGGTTTTAAATTTTTTTTTTTATTTTAAGCAGTCAATTTACTTCCAATTATAGTACGAGCTGCAGTAGATCTTGCTGTAGTAGTGGTGGTTAATCACAGATCAGTGGGCATAAATCATATCTGACAAGTCTTGGCTATTAAGAGATGGACCATTCATTAACAGAAGCACCTGCATTTTTCTGGTCTCCTCCATGGCACACACAAGTCTCATTTCCCTAAAGACATTCACAGTGCTAGCATTGGCCTGTAATATGTTTCAGTATCATTAGATGCACTGTGGACTGAAAATTCTCATGCCTGTGTGAATTAGAGGAGCAGTTTGAAGTTTCTCTGCTGCTGACTCGCCCCAAAATTGCTGTCAAAATGCAGATCACAAATTATTCAGGCATACACCTCTTCTGTGGATAAGTAGATTAAAAGGTGGTGGGATGAGAATGTTAAATATGGGGAGAGACTCTTTTAACTTTTTTTTAGTAGTGATAGAATCTTACCCTTGATGTGTCCTGAGCTGAATCTTAGCAAAAACTGCACACAGATCATTTTAAACTTGTGAATTACTGTTGCCCCTGTGGGGTTTTTTTCTTAATTTTTTTTCCTAACATTTGGGATGGTTTTGGATGAGATAGATTCAGTTGTACTAATGTCTGCTGGATAGTTAGTTCTCCTAAACAGTCAGTGCACAAGCACAGCTTTTATTTTGAGTGAAACTGAATAAATCTTTGGCTGGTGTGTGGTAGGGGGAAAGGCAGAAAGAGGAAACTCACCTCCTTTTCAGCTGCTGGTTTTTTGGGGTTTTTTTGAGAGGTCTTCTTTTCATTAAAAAATGCTGTCTGTTTTGAAAAAACAAATCTCTGTACTTTCTAAAGGAGCTGCAAGCTGCCTTTTGGTGATGATTTAGCAGGGTAGTCATGTTGTTGATGGATTCTGATGTTTGATAGTAAATAAACTTGTGGACAAATGAAATTAAACATGAAACTGAATAACTGAGGTGTTTCCCCTGATTTGTTCAGTGCTGTGAAAAGGGATTGTTCAATACCTGTTGTAATCTATGGGAGTCTGTGACTCTGAGGGGTTTTGGAACAGGATTAAAGCTGTTTCCAGCTTTTGGCTGGGTTTATTTGCAGGAGGCTGTGCTCACGGGTGGCTGTGTGTTTCTGAGGCCCCTCAGGTGTTTGCCTGGTGGCTGTGCCCATCAGTGTGACCTTTAGTGACAAACAGAAAGGTGGGGAAGGGACCTGCTTGGTCTCCAGTGCCCTCTCACCAATACCTGCAGGAGCTCTTCTCTCAAAACCAGAAGTTTTTCTTGCTGGGCTTTGTTTGCCTCAGTGGCTCCTTATCTGCGAGCCCACAGAAATGAGTCTGTGTCATGGATCATTTACCACTTGTGTTTGGATTTCCATTCTGGAATGTGGCTCAGATCTGATAATGGGCTCCTCCTCTAGCATGGCTTCTCTCCCTGGTACACACTGTTACCTCCTTGTGGGGTGGGAGTCTTAGGGTTGCCCTGAGCGCTCCCTTTTTGTGGTCTAGAAATTATGTGTGTGGCCTTGGGAGGTTTTTGTGTAGTTCTTCCCTAAGTGACAGAGATGATAAAGCTTCCTTACCTCATTGTGGCATTTCAGGGATAAATTCGTACATCAAATAACCTCCTTGCTGGTTCTGCTATGTTAGACAAAACTGGGGATGTCCATCTGTGTGTGTAACTCTGTTCTGTGTTTCCTTGGGTGGAAGTTTGTTCAGTGAAAGCATTCTGTACATCTTCTACAGAGAAGACATCTTGTTCTGTACAGACCTGAACAGCTGTGGTTTAAAAAAGGAATAAAAAGATTTGCATGACTCTTTTTAAAATTAGGAACTATGTTGTGTCTTTGTAGCAGGCCTTGTTCCTTTTGCTGGTAAAATAGAAAAGTTGATTGCCTACAGTATTTATTTTACCAGTTGATGAACCTCCCATCCCTAAACCTGTAAAATAGGATTTGCACTCTGACATGTACCCACAAAAGGGCATCCCAGGTCATGACTTGATCAATATATATTTATGCAATATATTGTTTATTGTGTGAAAACTTGACCTCATTAGCTGTAGTCCCTTTCCATCTCAGTTGTTATCTGAAGTGTATAATAATGAGGAGAACATCATCTCAATCTATCAGTGCAATCAGACAAAGAGATTCTGTTGCAAACTCAGGGAAGATTGTGTCCCAGATGGGAACAGCAAATTTAATTACTGACAATGGAATGAGTATGAAATGTTTCTGCACGCACAGTTCTGGACAATGCTCTGCTTCAAACCCAGGCAACTTGAGTTTTGCAGCATTAGGCTGGGAAGAGTCAGAGGATGGTAATCCCCTAAACTGAGGCTGAGTGAGAGTGTGTGTGTGGCTGGAAGGCTGGGGAAATGCTAATGAATTCATTGAGCCAAGTCGGTGAAATAGCTAAACATCTAAAGAGCAAATATCAAGCACTGATATTTATGTAGAGATAGCACAGAAAAACTGTTCGCCTCAGAGAGGACCTGGAAAGGGGGGTTTTTTAAACACAAAGCTTTTTTTTTTGAGTGTCTGCCTTACTCTGGGAGCTCACCTTGGTGGTGGTGGTGTTGTGGTTTTTGTGCTATAGGAACAAGTGTGGGTGTGCAAGGTAGGAGTCGCTGAACAAATCCTGCAGATACTAACCCAAAAATCTGAACTATGCTGCTGCTTAAGAGCTGTCTTGGAGGCCATGTATCCAGGCTACAGCTGCAAAAAAACCTGACCAGAAGTTGATTACAGGCTCTAATTCTTGCAGGAGTTGCTGAACAGCTGCCCACTGGCATCTCTCTTGCAATCCATGAGTTGAATCCCTCTGTGTGCTGGAGGTAACGACCTTCTGGATGCTTTCTAATAAAACAATGAAGAGCTGACTTTATCATCCTTAAAGCAAATTACTTCTGCAAAATGCTTTACAAATACCAAGGGTGCTCTTTAGATAGGGATGTCTTCTATTAAAAAGTCCTGAATATTTTTCTGCCTTTAAGTGGAGAAGCTTTCTCAGGCCACTGAGGTGTGCAGGAATAGCTCACAGAGAGGAGGCAGGGGTGTTTTCTGTCTGGATCTGTCTAGAGGAGCCGTGCCATCAGATTGGTTTGGTTTAAGTTGTCTTAAAGAATGTGCAGTAAATTAGGATTTATGTTTTAACTTTGTCCTCTTCAGCTAATTACACCACTCTCACTTCTGTATATAAATGATCTTGGGCAAAAATGTTGTGTCAAGTCCCTCAGTGCCTTAAAGGGTTGTGTCTGTGTGATGGGCAGATGACAGTGATAGCGCTGCAGGGCTGGGCTTTGGTGGGATGGAAATGGAGGCATTTCCCCATCAGCTGGAGTGCAGAGCTCCTGTCTCGGGGTGGTTCTGGTTCTGCTGGTGCCACGTGCAGCTCTGTTCCCAAGTACTTCACTTATCTGTTTATGTTAATATTGGATAACAAGGAAAACACGAGGCCTGGCCCCAGTGTACTACCGTGGGCTTCCTGCTGGCTTGTTTACGCCTTCTCATCCCACAGGTTTGTCTGTTGTCATAGTTTCCATTTTCTTTCCGTTTTCAAAAGCAGGACAGGAGGTCTCTATGGAGACAGGCATCAGTTCCACTCCGTGCACTGAACTGTAGGGGTTGCTGTAAGAGCAGAGCTGTGAACATGCTCCAGCCCCCGTGGAAGCCAGGAACGTTGCCATGTTGACATCTCCAATCCCTGGAGTCACCAGAAATTAACATTTCAGGGTCGCTGTAACAACACCCTCTGCTCTTACCTTCATTGGAGCAGCAACGTGGTCACAGAAACATCATCTCTGCACAGCACAGCTCCAACTCTCAGGGCTTTTTCATTAACTGCAGAAAAGGCACCATCCCAATGTGTTCTTAGAAGCAGTATGTGTGAATTTCATGTGAAATTAGGAAGTTAAATGGGATTCCAGTATTGTAAAATGCAGGGAGAGAATGATGCATCTGACTCCATGTTCTCAGAAGGCTAATTTATTACTTTATTATACTATATTATATTAGAGCATACTATACTAAAGGATATAGAAAGGATACTTACTGAATGCTAAAAGATAATAATGAAAACTTGTGACTCTGGAAAGAGTCCCAACACAGCTTGGCCCTGATTGGCCAAAGAGTGAAAACAACTCCCATCGGAGTCCAGTGAAACAATCTGCAAACACATTCCACATGAGCATAACACAGGAGAAGCAAATGAGATAAGAATTGTTTTCCTTTTCTCTGAGGCTCCTCTTGTTGCCTTTAAGCTTCCCAGGAGAAAAATCCTGGGTGAAGGAATTTTTTCAGAGAATGTGAATGCCACATTCCAGTGACTGGGTCATGAGGGGAAAAATCTTTTTTGCGATGGCTTTGCCATGGAAAAGGATGTTCATGAGTTCTCTTAGCTGCTGTGTGAATGTATTCAGTCCAGCTCCTACCCAGAGGAGCTGGGTTGCTGAGCTCTCTTGTATAAAAATGTGACTTATGTCTCCTAACCCCTGTGAGCAACAAATCACTGGAGACAGGGAGGGATCTGTCTCACCTGCTGTCCTTGTTTGGGGCTGAATGTTGGTGTTGATGTCAGCCCTGTGATGGGTATAATGGGAAATGCTGTCAGGGCTTGCTCCAGCAGTTTAATTCCTGCGATGATGTGGTAGGTGTTACAGGTGTAATCTCCAGAAGTACCCAAGCAACTCAGGAACCAAAATCCATCAGTGGTGTAATCACTGAAGTTCAGGTTCCTGCATCACTCATTGCTGCAGGTGTTACTCTGTCACAGTCCTGGTTTGTGCCTGTGCTCATCTGAAGTAGAACTGAGGACCTAGAGAAGTGTGTGTACATAAATATATATATATATTCCTCCCTGACTGCCTTTCATGTGTGCTTATCTGTAATCACAAATAGCTGTGCAGGAGTAGCCTTTGTTCCCAAGGCAGGTAAAAAGGGGAAATCATAACTGCAGGTGCTGTGAGAACAGAAGGATTGACTTGAGGAGGATGGGGAGAATATGAAAACTCCACCAGATAGGGAACAAGAGTTAACCTATTGTTACAGGTTTCCTTCTTTTCTCCAAATGTGAATGCTACTGATCTTCTAGAAGGTTTACTTTGGGGTCCTGAACGAACTGTAGTCCTGATGCTGACAGAAATAAAATTTCTTGTTAATTTACAGCATATAAATGCGGTTGAATTTCAAAACCAGTTTTCTGGATAGCATTCACCTGATACAGCATTAAACTACCTAGGTGTAGTTTAAATAGTACTCTGGGGAACCCTAAGGCATGTTAAAAAAACCCCACAAATCAGTGATTGAAAGGTGGTGCTGTTTTCATCAATCTTATGACCCTAATGTATAAAAAAAAAAAAAAAAGACCCCAAGAAAATTCTAGGCTCTAGTGTCACGTAAAGCATCCAAAACTTGCAAAAGCAGTTTCCTGAGAAGGCACCTGAAGCTGTCCTCAGCCTGTCACTGGTACCACAAAGCTTTGTAGCACAGTGCCAGTCTCAGAGGTAGAGCAGAGAGACTGACTGTACAGGATTGCTTGTGAAGTAAAGGTCAGCTGCTGCTGTCTTGATAAATCTGCTTTCTGTTAACCTCCTCGTGTGCTATGAAATTAAGGTTAATTCAGATGAAGTCATCAAGGAATATTTGGGTGGGCAGAGGTTGGCACGGCGACTCCCAGCCTGCGCACAGGTCACGGGAGGGAGCAATCCCCGTGGGCTGCTGGCAGGAGATGAAATCCTCCTCTCACTCCTGCAGTGTCAGCAGGCACAGGTGCTTGGGGCTGTCTCGGTGTGGAAGTGGATCAGGTTAATTCCAGGGCTCTGGGAGCTCAGCTTCTTGGTGTACTTTCAGGAGCAGAGACAACTGGGGGGATTAAAAGCACCTTTGTGTTGTAATCCAAGTGTTCAAGGCTCCTGTTGTAGCACAGAGAGGGGAAAGTCTCCAGGGAGATTGGTTTTGTGTCCAGTGTGGGTCATCTTCTGGGGATAAATAGGAAAGGCTCACTGAGAATTGTGTTTATTCTATTTCTTTATACTTTTAGGATATCACTGTTCCCCTGCTATTGATTATTATTTATACATTATTATTATTATATTATATACATTATTTTTAAATACATTACTTATTATTACTGTATATTATTAATATACATTACAAGTGTAATTATTAATATACATTATGAGTGACTTTGGCCTGTGTATGGTCTTGAAGGAGTGGCATAAAGTTGGGTGGAAAAAAATGAACAGAAAACTCTTCTGACTTACTGACACACTTCCATTTTCTACTCGTTTTTACAGATATGGTCAAATACAAGAGCTGTAGATAGGAGCAAATAAAAATAGGCACCAAATCAAATAACAAAATTTTGAAAAGGTCAAATTAATATATTTTTACAGCTGTCTCTCCTGGAATGAAGGAGGCATTAAAATTCTGATTATAAGTTCTCGTGAGAATGGATTGTAATGAGAATAGGAACCAGCATATTATAAATCCACTCTCCTGGTAATAATTTAACTAGAGCAGTAACTGGTACAAATGTAATTCATTAATTCATTTTTATCACAATTTAAAGACTGAAATCTGATTGTTATTGTGTGGCCTTCTTGTGCCATACCTGGCGTGGGTTTTTTGTAGCTGGAGTTGAAGTACTGAGATAAATCATAAACCAGATGGATGCAAACCTCCTTGGAGTTTACCTTGCCACAATTGCTGCCTTTTATGAAGTTCTTATTTCACTTAAGATTGGGTTGAAAGAATATTAAAAAGTAGTTCTGATCTGTGTTTATTTAGGACAGATGGCTAATTTAACTAGGCTGATCTCAGCTTTTTTATTGGCCTTCATCCAGTGGTCCTTGATAGTCTCATATCTGAATTCAACATTTCCCAGAGTCATCAGATGCAAATAACAAAAGTAATTAAAAGACTGCCTCAAAGTGTAAATATCCATTTAAAAAGTGTGAAATTTTTGCTAATAACATTTGCAGAGCTTTCGATATTTTGAAGAGTTTTAGTTGCACTGACAGTAAAGACTGACACCAAATATGGTGAGTGGTTTTATTTGTTTATTTGCTTTTTTTTCTTCCCTGCTGCTTCCAAAGTATGTTGAAAAGGACTCTGTAACGTGCCTGATGGTTGTAAAACTTCTTGCCCTTGTTTTAGCAGTGCAGTGAAGGGAGGGATGATGGGATTTCTGGAGTCAGGGTTGTTTCAGGATTTAGGACTGATGCTCTCAGCATTGGCTTTTATCCTCTGCAGCTCCTGCTTGTGATCCTTTGGCAGGTCCTTCGGGCTCCCTGTGCTCCCTCCCAGGAGCTGCTGATGGATGTGGCCTATGTGACTGTCACAGAAGACATTTATATGACAAAATTATAGTAATCTGTCAATTTAAGACAGCTAGTTTTGCTTTCTGGATTTTCAGGTTACTTTAGGATGTGTGCTGCCTTTGCCACAGCCAAGGAGTATAAGTATAGCTTTTTATCAGTAAATTCTTGTGGTTGGGGAAAGCCTTAGAACAATTAAAATCTGTAGTGCTTGGACATCACCAGCAACAGAATTCCTCATTGATTGGAGCTGGATTGGTGCTTATGTTGCAGTAGGATGGATGGAAAATACAAAATTATAAAATCCCCGTTACTTGATTCTATTTTGTTGTTCAAAACAGAGCAGGTTTCACAGCCAGGCCTGGGGCTCTCCCCACCCTGCCTGTGTCAAGTCTCCTGCCCTGTTGGCTGCTGGTTTGCTGTAACTGGATTTTCTGGCACCTTCACCAGGGGATGTGGAGCTTAATCTTAAAAAAGATGTCCCCAGGAGCTCCTGATGAGGAAGTGCCCCTGGAGAGGTTCCCTCTAAGGCCTCTCTCACCTGTACCAAATGAGCAGGTCTTCCAGAATCGTTATCAATGTTTGGAGACATTAATGATGATCCTTGTCCTAGGCAGAGAATTAACAGAACATTGTGCACATAGTGGGAGATACCTGTGTACAGTCCTCATTTCATCAGGACTACTTTAAAAATTGATTGGAGAGTAGTAGATGTAGTTTTAATAATTAACTGTAGATACTGATAGATCTTTCTTGCATATATAAAGGTGTTTTCATGAAGTGTCTCTTTATTGTGCTCCTTGGAGGCTCAGGTTCTTCGTTGTTTGCCATGGATGCAGTGCTAATTTCATCAAAGTCTGTTTAGACCACAGAATTCCCTAGGTTTTATATCCAAACGCGTTTTGTCTTTCCCACTCCTTCAGAGACAGTCTTTGCATTCCATTGCAGGTTTTCTGTTTTAATGATCTTGTTCAATATGATAACGCTGAGCTACCCCCCCCAAAAAAAAATTAAAGAAGGAAACATGGCAGTAAACAAAGCTGCAATCTGAGCATGTGCTGAGGGCTGCTGAAGTTCTGAGGAGAAGCAGCAAATATTTCTCATGAGCCACAGACTAATGAAACAGGGGCTGTGACCCACTTGTGGCTGCAAGAGCCAGCAGTGGCACCTGGGTCAGGAATTCATGGTGCAGATTTCCAGCTGCAGGGAGGGCTGGGTGGATGGGGATTTTGTTTTTGCACAGCATTGCTTGTCAACACTGGTGGCTTTAAATTAGATTTTTGCAGCCCAGAGCCATTTTCACTGCCCAGGTATCACCTGAGGGGTGACTCCTTAGGGTCCCTTCCAGCAGCAACCCCTCCATGCTGGTGCTTCCTCACACTCAGTTTCCTTTCTCCTGTAAGCCAACACAACTTCATTGAAATTCAGCTTTCCAGATGGAGAAAGTGAGAAATGGCTTAGAATGGTTGACTTTGGCTTCTGGAGACTCTGAGAGTCCCAAATTCCAAATTCTGTGAAGGTCACTCAGTTGCTGGGAACTGGCTCTGGCTCAGAAGGTCCAGCCAGAGAAGCTGCAGAGCAGAGGAGAGAACCCTGCAGTGAAACCTCTTGTTTTCAGCTGTTTTCATGACTATAGGAACTTAACTGTGGACTATTTCTGTGCCTAAGAAGAGCAATGCAAGGTTTGTTTCTGTCTGATGCAAAAGAAAAACCCCACCACAGAGAAATACTTGAGCTTCCACTCCAACCTCAAAAGATCCTACAAGGCATTTTTGCCATGGCAATGTTTTGCCACATCAAATCTCCCACAGTTTTCAACAGGGTACAAGAGCAGTTTGTATTTTAATAAACATGATGACTGAGGTTTGTTGCTGAGTGAAACTAATGAGATGAAGGATGTTGACAAGTCATGGATTTGTATTGTTCAGCCTGAGTATAACTTGAAAGCTCAGCAGTACTGGACAAGCACAACTACTGAAAATGTGAATATATTTACATGATTTGATATGAAATATTGGAGCCAATTTGTTAATGGGCAACTTCAGCGCTTGTTTTTATATATTGAATAAAAACCAGTAGGTCAATTGTGATGTATAAATGCACATTTTATTTTGGTTCTCTGTTTTTAGCAGTGAGCCACATATTCAGTATAACAAGAAGAGAGCCATAACCTTTTGATTTGATGATATACAGCACCTTTTATGTAAACCCATGAAAAGTGATTACTGGTATCATGAGGAAACAGCACCTTAGGGAGATTACCAGGCAAGGCAAACAGCTGGAACCCATAATCTCCTAAAAGTCTGATTGTCTGTGGATCTCCATGTCTACCCTAGGGGGCTATAAGTAATACTTTTTTTTTAATTATGCAAAACAATAAATTCTTTGGAAATTTTGAGTTTAAAAATTTCAGTAACCATGAAATTTAACTGTGTATTAAGCCAGATGTTCAACAGAAGCTCCAAGTTTAGGACTCTGCAAAACTTGGTTTTTGTGTATAAATGACACATTTCCTATTGTTTTCTTGACATTTAAGATTAACTATTCTAGCAGTTTACCTAAAGTTTAATTTAACTGGAGGAAAAAAATATTTCTAATCCATTGGATGGCATTTTTTTTCAAGTTAAGTTAAAAGAAATATAATTGCATTTTGACTGAAATAGGCCTGGCTTTGTAGGTATTTGTATTGATTTAATTAGATAAGCTTTAAGAAAAAGGGGACAACTTGAGTGCAGATAGAGCAACTATTATTTTTATTTTTTTCTAGGGTGTAAATCTCTTGAGAAATGTTCCTGCCTGTCTGTTGACCTGGTGGTTGTGCCCTGTTGTTGCTGCTGTGTGTCAGTGATTGAGAGGCTGCAGTCTGACTTTCCTATGGGCTTTAGCCCATGCAAATTCCCTGAAATTAAGAGGCATGATCTGTATTTTGAAAGAAGCGAGATCATTGTTAAAATCCTTCCCCAGTCATATTTCAGTCTGTTTCTGTGAAGGTGAAAGACCCAGATCACTCCTGGCATGAGCAGGGGTCTGGGTGATGATGTTTTATTGAGGAGCTGGGGCCTGAGCAGTGCCCTGGGCTGCATCTCTGCCTCTGCTGGGATGTGGATGGTGCTGCTTCCCAGGAGGGAGAACTTCCCTTGGTGCTAATCACAGAATATCCAGCTCCTGGGGGGTGGCACAGTGCAGTGAAACAAAAATTACTGTTTTGAGCCAGGCATCCTGCTCCGTGTTGAACTGGAAGCCCTGATGTCAGGCTGCATGCTGCTGACTGCAGAAGTGCTTTGGAGAGGGATTATCATAAATTCAGATAGCTGCTAGAGATACTGCACGGTACATTGGTGTCTGTCAGCTCTTTCAGGATGCTAATTTTCCTGGCAGTTTGCGTCAGTTTTTTTGCATCTCTGAGGGAACTGTCCAAGAGGCACCTGGAAAAAAAAAAAAAGGTGTTGGATCTTCTATTGTTAAGACTTTTTCTGAATTTTCCAGGAGGGTGTTCCATTATCTCTGCAGCTAGAGGTGCTACTGAAATCTTCAAAGCCAGCTGTTGGATTTAACAATATAATTTTCACCTGAAACTTTTTGTTCTAGCAGGTGATAATGATTAGGAGTTGGATATTAAAATTTTTGCTTTTTTTATCCAGGATGAGGTTTTAGCCAGACATCAACACAGACAGAATGACTGTGTGGCTGAATGCTGCCTTCTCTCATCTCAGCTGCCCTGTTGGAAATAGCTGCATCATTCTAAAAATGTCATCCTAAAGCTTGTCAGACACTTTCCATCCCTCAAAGGCAAATTCGAGGTGATGTGAGTGTGTAATCTGGTCTGGGGTCAAACCCCCAGGTTTGATGAAAGCACTGAGAGAAGGTTATCAGACATTTAAGATGAGTGATGAGCAGGCATTGTGTAAGGTAAAGATCCACAAGTTGTTGTCACTTGTGGGAGTTTGTTAGGAATCCTCAATTCCAGGCATTTACATAATCTAAGTACAATTGGCATTTCCTTAAAGACAAATAAGTGTCTAAGGATGTTCTTTAGAAATATCTCTGGTGGAGGCGAGGGCATTTCCAAGTAGCCATATCAGTTTATGATCAATAAGTTTGACAGTTCATGGGTAAATTTAATGTCAAATGCAGTTTTGCTGTGTGTAATTCTACCTTTTTTTGCTGTGTGTAATTCTACTTTTTTCTCACTGATGGAATTATCAGTTACTTCAAATTTTGAACTTTCTTTGTACTTGATGTTCCTCTGAATAGCGAGAACAATTGAAGTTCTCATCTGTAGTTAAATTATAATACTGAGAAGTTAGATTTTTACTAAACTCTGCTCAGAGGTCAGGGTAAAAGGTTGGGGTTTTTTAAAATAGTTTAAATCCATCCTATATTAGTGTGGAAAGGTTCATTTGGCCTAATCGTTCTTGTCTGCCTCTAATTTCTCTAGTTTTATTGTAGCTAGGACAGTAAAAATCATTATGGGCAGAAACTTCACAAGCCAGCTGCTGGACTACTCATAAATTCTGCTCTGGGACCAATACTTCTCACTCATCTTACTTTTAGTCTGTAAATTCTGGTAATTCTTTGTTATTCTTGCTTTTAAATGTTTCTCCCTTCATTTCCAAGTTACCATGCGGTGTGATGTCCCAGCCTGAGTCATTATGGGATGTCAGAAGGATCCTGACGTAGAGCAGGACAGATGCTTAACCTCAGTGGGAGGGATGGGTGGTGATGGTGGTTTAATGGCAGTAACGCACAAGGAATTTTAATCAGTTTGCTCCAGGTTCTGTATGCTGGCGTTAAGTAACAATAATTCACAGACTGTAATGTTTTTTACAAAGTAAAAATAATTTACTGTGTTGAAGTATCACAGTAGAGTGTCATTGCTGGGCACAGAGCAGACCCCAGGAAGATGTGTTGTCTCTGGACTGAAGGAGCTCCAATCCAGCTGTGAGATCTCATGGATACCAGCAGAGGCAAGGCATAAAAGGAGCCAAAGCTGGAATGAGTGCATTTCTTTGTTAGGTTTCAGGTTTGAATATTGATAGCTACATTAAGATTCAATCTTTTCTGATTTTCAAAGAGGTACAGAAACACCAAGCGAGGTTTCTTTGAGGTTTTGATACCTAGAATTGAAAGCGCACTTAGAATAATGGAATTGTCAGGAGTTAGAGCTTTTTTAGTGCTCCAGCTTTTTACACGCTGTGTCTTGCTTTGGAAGGTCAGGAAAAGTAAAGCATAGGTGGGGAAAGAGCTGTGCCACAGGATCCCTGAGCAGCTGCAGTGCCTCTGCAAGGACCTGCAGCCCTGCTGAGATCTGGGGTCACAGGATGGCTGAAATTGTGGCACCCTGAGCTCTTCTCCTGGCACTGCTGCTCCTCATGCAGGGCTGGCCAAACTAAAGCTGTTCCACAGGTTTGGGGCTGTTGCTGCCTGGCTGGATGAGCCAAGCAGGGTCAGCTCTCCACCCTTCTGTGCACACCCCTCCTGTGCTGCTCTAAGCTTGTCTGCAGGGTTGAGATTTGTGGTAAACGCAGACAATGAGAATGTGGATTGCAGACATGGATTATGTGCATTTTTGTGTGAACAGTGTCATGACAGAAATGCCTGGGATTATGGTGCTGACCATCTGTGCTGTTGTGAAAAGCTCCTGAAGCTTTGTGTGACTGCAGACTGGACATTTTCACTGTCACCTGGGAGAGCAAGACCTGCCTGGGAGAAGGAGGCTCAGGTGATGCTATGAGTGGTGCAGAGCTGTCACCCAGCTTCCAGTGTGTCACACTGAGCTCCAGCTGTGTTTGCAGACATGTCCTTCCTTGCCAGGGCACCAGTGTCCCTGCTTGTGAGCTCTCCCAAGCTCCCTGTGTGCTGAGGTGCCCAAGGGCTTTAGGAGCCCTCACTGCTGGGGTGTTCCTGGTGCTGTGTGGATTTTGGGGTGTCCTGAACCTGCCGTGGGCACAGCAGGGCTGGAACAAGCTGTGACATTGCTTTTCCTTCAGGGGGTGTTGGGAGAAGTATTGATCTACTTCCGTCTCCCTCACTTGCTCGGCTCCTGTGATGAGATTTTATCTCTTTTAAAGAAATACTAAGGTTGCTAAGCTTGAAAAAAGATGCATAAGGTGTATGTAAACTGCTCTGGAAATTTTCCATCTCTGAGAGTATTTGATGTGATGCTACTATATATTTTTCTTATTTTTGTATCTATAACTTTGTTTAAAAGAATCATCTACATATTTTACCTGGATAAATTGTTCCAGAGCACAGTTCTTGTGAAATGGTAATGAAGTACTCTGACCAGCTCTGTATTTCTCCATTCAGGATCACAGCAGAAATTCTCTTCAAAAACTAATGTTTGATTTGTGTGACAGCATTTGGAGAAGAAGAATCTTGATTAGGCTGCTCCAGCCTTGCCCTTTTGCTTTACTCTTTGCTTTACTGACTGAAGGGCAGTGACAAAGACAGCTGTGTGTAAGGATGCCTCCATAATCTTTGGAGATAGACAAAAAATAATGTCCTTATGTTAAATGGAGGTGCATCAGCCTATTTAAATAACCAGTAGGCTGTTCAATGTTTTTATTTGGAGCAGGGAATTAAGTAATTCTGGAGTCAGGTTGGTAAACACTGTGGTCTGGCAATTAGGAAATTGATTGGGGCCTTAATTCACTATAAAGCAGTCCATCTTTTGCTGGGCCTGTAAATATCTCCTTATTGCTTAATTCTACAGTCTCCTTAATGGGAAACCTGGTCATTTGTGAGGAATCAGCTGTACATGTGGTAAGCTCATCTGTTTGTCCTGCTCTTTTTCCAATGTTGATTTGCAACAAAAGCAATTTGGTGCAGATAAAAAAGAGCAAATGGTAATGGGCTTGAAGCTGAAAGCTCTTAGCTTTTAACACTCAGGCACTCAAAGTGGAGGATTTGGGGATAAAGAGACTTTACTTATGGGTTGGAGAGCCTTTGTTCTGTGCTTGACTGGTTGTTTCACCTTGGCTTGGTTTTGCTATAGTATTAGTAGATGGCGGGCTGCTTGTGAAGTAAAGATACTTAATTCTGGGGTCTTGAGCTCATAAAACGTTTTTTAAAATGCAAAGGCAGCACTCACTGGAGGCCCTTTGGCACCCATGACACTGTGTCAGGATTATGGATTACTGCCAGTCGTGCATTTCAGTCTGAAAAATTGCAGTTTGGCTTTCTGAAAACACAGATTTTTAAGAGCTCTCTGTGCTTGTACCAGGACTCTGGGCCTCCCTGCATTCATGGCAGCTCTGCCCAGGTCTTTGAGTTCTGTAGTATAACTTCCAAGTGATTTCATGAGAAAAGGAATAAAACTAAAATGTAATCCTTGAAAAATATATATACCAAAAAGATCATGTGGTGCTTATATATAATGAATGCTTTTTCATCAGACTTGAAAGTGGCCAATTTCAAGGTTAAGCAAAGCTTATTATTGGATCCAAACAGCATCTCAGTCAATTGTAAAATGAACTTTTAAACCCTTGGCTTTTGAAACCTATATTAAGCAACAGGGAAAAAGTATTAATTGTTATGAAAATGCAAGTATGGGCTTCATGATTAAGGGGCAGGACTGACATTTGCAGCATCTTTAGGAGGATTTTAGGAGAATTTTGCAGACCTTTAGGAGAATCAGCTGTGTGAGCTTCAGGCTCCTGATGGAGTCAGCTGTGCCTGAGCTGAGGGAAGGGGTCCCTCCTGGTCAAGCTGCAGCAAATGAAGTGGTGGCTCTGAGTTCCCTTGTTGTCTCTGCACTCCTCCTGATGGCCCCATGGGCAGCAAGAAAAACCTGATCTCTGATACAGCCTGAAGGGTTGGCACTTGTGTACTTCACACAGCGGGTGTGAGGAACAGAGAGACTTTACAGAGAGACCCTGGTACAAGGTGATGACCCAGAGGTGGTGGTTCTGCATCCCTGGGAGTGTCCCAGGCCAGGCTGGACAGGGCTTGGAGCACCCTGGGACAGTGGGAGGTGTCCCTGCCCATGGAGGTGACCTTGGGAAGTCAACTCAGACCTTTGCAGCAGGTGACCCCTGTGACTCTGTGGAAATACAGGGAGGAGTTAAGTGTGTAAGGTGTTTTTATAACATTTGACACTTACTCTACTCATACTTAACAGAGCAAGAGCAACACAGGATGTGGACTCCTACGATCCATCTCAGCTCTGCCTGAATATAAATATCTGTGACAGGCTGCACAAGGATGCTTTAATGGCAGTTGTCAGAGACATTTAAAATGGATTAGGCCTTCTCAATTTTTTCCCTCTAATAATGAATATTTAGTGAGACTTTTAAAGCTGTTAGCTATTAATTATAGAACCTAAAAATATGATCGTGTTCAGTCAAGTAGGAATCAGCATGTGACTGTATGCAGAAGTATGTTCTCTGTCTAGCTTTTGTGACATGGCTTACTACTTTACATTTGCTTCAAAAATACAAGAAATGATTTTTTAATGATGACAGCTGGTGATGAAGCAGACTTGCCCTTGAAGTTGTAAGCAGGCTGGGAATATTAACACTAAGGAGGTAAAAGGAGAGATTAATAGATAAATGTCCTGATAGTTAAATAATGTATGATCAAATTAGATTACCATAAATTTAGTTCCATTGTAGATAATGATATTGTTCTGAGGCTGGAAATCCAAGTGTGGCAATAGAAGGTTAATGTTTGCATTAATAAAAATGCAGGCCATTGTCCTTTGCTGGTGTTGTTGCTGCTTTCTGCAGATAAGAAATCTCCTTTCTCTTTAAATTAGTTTATACTACCAAGGGTTACTTTTGCATTTTGGAAATAAATAGGGTTATATTTCTACAGCTAAAATAAATGTTTCTACTGTTGAAATAAATGTCTTACTCCAACAGTAGAAAGCTGATTATACCATTGATAAAGAGGCCGTCAGTCAAATAATTCTCATTTATGTATTCAAAAATCTTAACTAATAGTGCAGTGAAAAAAGCTCTAGTAGCTTTATTAAATTCTTGCTTTTCAGGGTGATTTTTTTTCTTTGTAGCTGGAAATCATCTTCTGTTTCCAGCCTGCTGTCATTTCCCCGTGTAAGGTGTTAGAACACAGTGAGGAGGCTTCCAGTCTTGGTTTTGATTACTCTGTTTTGTTGGTGTTTTGGTTTCTTCATTCATCCAGGTTATTCAAGCCCTGGGAATCCAGCTTGTGGGATCTGGTTTTAGCCTTGACTGATCTGTTTCTTTGGAAGAAAATCTCCTTTTTTAGGAAGGAGCTTGACAGAGCCTCAGTGCTCTGGGGAGAGCTGACCCACTCACCTCCTGTAGTGACCATCTCAGGCCCTGCAGCCCATCCATCTCAGATTTCTTGCCCTCCCACCTCCATGGGGAGCAGGAACTGCTCTTGCCCCATTTCCAGGCTGAGAGATTGATTTCCTCTGGCACTGCCGTGAGAAGTTAGACACTGAGCCAGAGGTAGCTTGGTGAGCTCCCTTTGGTCAGCAGGGACAGGGAGAAATGCCCTGAATGCTGTTTGTCCTCCTTAAGCTCAGATTGAGATGAGTCTTAATTGAGACTTGCACAAAATCACACCAGAAATGTGTGGTAGGTCAGTGTCCTACAATTGGTTTTTTGTTTTGGTAGTTTTGGGTTTTTTTATATCATGGCTTGATGTCCTGGCCATGGATCTTCACTTTGCTCTTGCCTGCGCTGGGGCTGTGGCTGGAGCAGTCTGGTTGTTGCATCTCCCCCGAGGATCAGTGTCCCAAGAGTCCAAATTCTCCCTTCCAGGCCTTTTTATCCATCAGCCTTGCAAGTCCTCTTCAGTGTAGCTACACCCTTGGAGTGGGGTGGTGACCCAGACTGAGTTCCTTCCCAAGGAAGGTGGGAATGGGGCTGGAGCCTTGCCCAACATTCCATCAGAGCATCCTTTTAACTCCATGAGAACTATCACAGCTCCTGGCAGGGTGTGGAGGTTGAAATTTTAAGCTTGTCCTGCATGGATTGCTTTTCTCAAGTAGCTTTTACTGTAAGATGTGTGAGAAAATGAGGGCAGAGATCCTAGAGGAGAAATTTGATGAGCACAGAAGGGGAAGAGAGCCCAAGAATTTATTCTGAGTCCACCTGTGTGCATGTGCATGCATTTATTTCTGCTTAGGCATTGACATTCTTCAAAGTACTCTCAGTTGATAGCTCTGAGTGCCCTAATGATAATTGCATTTGCACTAAATGTGGAGCAGCATCATTACTGATATACAAATAATTTCAAGCTGCCAGCCAACCATCCTAACTAATCAAATGGAGATTTCCCCCTGTCTCAGTCAGGAAAGAGCTTTAAGAAGGGTGGATGTGGTGGCCCTCCTGCTAAAGGAGTCCTTCTAGGAAAAAGGATAGGAAGAGGAACAGAAGCTGTCTTGGGGTCTGGAGCATCAATTATAGCACAAATGCTTAGTTTTTAAAAATGTAAGCAGTGATTGCATGTTTTCAGCTCTCAAACAGAAGCATCTCAGATTCCATCCCTTGATACAGTTATGCTATAAAATATTTAATTGCTATTATGTTTGGAAGGAAAATAGATTTTAACCTTGAGGTGCTGAAACAGCAAATAAGATACTGTGTTAGGTAAGGATCTGTGACCTGTAACAGGTGTGAGGGGCTGCAGAAGTGACCTGCTTTTACTTCACAGCACAGAGTAGAGGGAACCTTGCTGAGTGCTAATTAATTGTTGCTTTCATGCAAAATAATTTTTACCTTGAAACAGCCTTGAAAAGAGTTCTCCCAATTTTCTCATCTAGGAAAAGTTGATACTCAAAACCTTCATAAAATAGGATCTAACCCCAAAAACTGAGCTCTTTAACATTATGGATTTGAATGGAAACAGGTTTGCTACTATTTAAGCAAGCCATACAGAATTTAAAAGTAGTCCTGTCTCAGGGCATTGTTGTGAAGGGGTTTTTTGGGTTTTTTTTGTTTTTTGGGTGGGGTTCAGGGGTTTTTTTGGGTTGTTTTTTAGGGGCTTTGTTTTACCTATGGAAAGAAGTATTGCAGGTGATTTTGTTTTTTCTGCATGCAGTATTTCTGCTGGGATAGGAATATCTCCTGACCCTTTCACTGACTTGCACAGACTTTCCTCCTGGGATGGGGTGGGAGCAGTGTTACAGGGGGAAGCTCCTCAGGGCTGGGAAGGTGCACAAACACCTGTAGCACAGGTAATACCATTCCTCTGGCCCCTGGAGCATCCCAGCTTCCCTCCAGGTGTGTGCCATGAGCAGCTGTGTGGGAGAGCCCATGTTTGCATTTGTTTGTCCCTCTGCAGGGCACGCTGCATCCTGAGAAATGGAAACAGTTTAGTACAAAAGCAACCACCCACTCAAAATACATAAACAAGACTCTTGGATACATAACCCTTTAAAATACAGCACAGGGGAGATTTCCAGGGAGTGTTTATTATGGTGACAGGTAGAACAGAAGTGAGTAAAAGCCTCTCTTGGCTCTCACTTCTGGAAGGTCCTCATTTGTGATTATAGTCATAATGATAAAGCAATTAAACACCACTGAACATATATTTTCCGTGGCTGTGAGGCTTCTGGGGTAATTATATAATAAAAAATGCCATTAAAGAGCAATAATATTATTAGTGCATCACTTGGAAGAAGTGCACAGCTTGGATGGTAAGAGCACAAAACAACCAAAGCCCAAAACAAGCCCTGATGTTCCCAGGTATGGAACTCAGAACAGAAACCTGCTCTGTTCCTTTTGTTTTGTACAGGATACTCTGATTCACCACAGAATATTTGCATCTCCAGCTGGTCAAATCCTTTTTGCCATGAATCTTTTTAGCTTAGAAAATCTAAACTTCAGGTTGGGTATGGTCAAGTAAAAGCTACAAGACATGTCAAGTGATAACTCCTGGGTCCTGACTCACCTCACCTCCTTCAGTAAAACTTGTGAGATTAAACCTTGCAAAAATGTGAAAATATATTCCCATAGTGTGAAGCCTGTTTTTATTACAAATTCTGTGTGGATGTGTGTTTCTGTTTTTAGAATTTATACACCCAGTCATTGGCACAATCCACCAGGATGTGCTATGTTGTTAATGAATGACCTAAGGGCTTTGGTCCCATTGCTCCATGGCCTGGCTCATCCTTTTCCAGTGCTCCAGGAGTTAGACTAAGGCAGCAGACCTAGGATTCCTAATTCCACTTAATCATACAGATCGAAGAGTTCTTGTTTCATAACTTGCATTATATTTCCTATTTTAACATTAAGGTAATTAATTTGCTCTAAACAGTATTGATGGAAATCTTCCAGAGGTGGAAGCATCTCAATAACAGTTGAAACTAGTAATGTAATAGATCTACAAAATATAAAATGCGTATCAAGATCTGAAGGAAAAATGTTCCAAAACTCATCTTTTCTGGTTTGATACTTGAGAGCATGGATTGATCCGTGGCCTGGGTCACTGCTTGCTTGGTATCCTGGTGCTTTTGTACAAGAGAAGGGCACCTGGGGATGTCACAGCTGCTGAGTGACTCTGAACAGATGCCCAGAAGGTCGGGCTGTGACTCCTGGCCATAAACTCCAAATCACCTCTGGAAACATAATAGCACCCTGTGTAAAAGGGGCAGAGCCTTTATAAAAGAGGTCAGGTGTGCCCTTAAACTCAAACATAATGGTTTTGCTTATAGTCTTTTGAAGTTAGGATTTAAAAATCTGTTATTAAAAATAAAAGGGAAGAAACAAATTACAGCTGTAGTGTTTTGTTTTCACAGCTGGCAAAGTGCCTTTTTAGAAACATTTATTTTAGGAAGAAACCCACTGCCATCTGAGTGCATGTGTTTGTTTCTTTTGTCTGAAGTGTTTTTGGATGTTTGAGAATATCACACAATTACACCATAAAAAGACTGCAAAGAGTTAGAACAATCTGCCAGTAATCTGGCTCAAAAGCCCAATTAATTTTTTTGTGGGAAAGGTGATTTTTCTGAATTCCTCACTGTATCCCCATCCCTTCCACTGCGTGTGGAGCCTGTGTTTGTTTCCCCACTGACTGGAGAACGTGCTACCCTTAATCCAGTGGGCTGAGCACGCTCCTTGTCAAGGAAAACCATTCCAAACCCATCAGGGACACTCCAGCCCAGCCTTTGGAGAGGTCAATGAGCCCTGTGTGGGTTTGGGAATAGGGGTAGGTGCTCTAGCTTGGGTTTATAACAAGCCCAGGGCAAGCACCAGCTTTATTTAGACAGCACTCACTCACACATGTAATGAGCCCTTTAATTAGGTTTTCACAATGTGACAAAAAAATGTCTCATCAAAATATTTATAGTTGGGTTTTGATTTAAGTCTTCATTGCATATATAAAACAAAACTTGTCATCTGAGGTAAAGCATCTGGCAAGTCAGTAAGTGTTAGCTCATGAATCGAGCGTGACTATTCTGGGACTGGGGAATTACTCAGATGTAGTAGGGATGCATCCAAGGAGGGATGTGGATAAAAAGAGGATGTCAAGTTTAGGGTGTGATTTTCATTTTTTTTAAGTTTTCTTTTTTCCCCTTACTGTTTTATTCAGGCCAACAGGTTTATGCACAGCTCATCCTGCTGCTTTTCCAGAGTTTGTTTAGAGTTGATAGATGTCCATGGGAGCATCCTGGTAGTTCATAGATGGCATTTGTGGAAATTAGACTCATAAGGTGGGCTCAGGAGTTAGGGCAGTGGAGATCAGAGGTGAAAACAAATTAGTGAAAACAAATTAGTAATTTGGTTCCTTCTAAATTCGTGGTCCTGCTATGATGGAGAAAACGTAGAATTGTTAATTATTTCAGATTTGGAGTCTTGCTTGTTTTAGCCTGGTGGCAAAAGTCAGCAGAGGGACAGGGCAAAGAAGAAAAGTGCTGTGCAGTTAAAGCTGAAGAGCAGCATGTGGGGACCAGCTCTGGGCCATCTGAGTCCCCTGCCCCAGCTGCTTGGACCTGGCTTGGACCTGCAGCTCCCCAGTCAGTGCTGGGAATCCTGGATAGCAGAGCCCTCCTTGGGGTTGGTGTTTGGGGAGGGAGGGGAAGAGCTTACTGAAGTTGTCCAAGCCCATTTTGCATTTTGAAATGGAGCAGACACAACTTGAATGGTTAGCTTTAATTTTGGTGGAAAAGTTTGCCAGTGTTTCTGCTTTTTAATTTTTTTTTGTGTTATTTGTAAACCCTTGCCAAAAGCCTCTCTCTCTTTTTCCCGCAGCAACTCTTTTAAAGGAGAACTTGTTTGATCTGTTGTCTTATCTAAGATTATGGCTAATTACTCAATAAAGAACTTTTTTTCCAAGGTCTTTTTTCCCCCCCTTTCAAGTATCATCTCACGGGGTGAAATTTCTTCCTCTTTTGATTTTGCTCCATCACAACTGAGCTTTCATCAAGACACGTCTCAGAATCTGAAGGGAGCAGTTAGTGCGAAACGAAGCCTTTAGATTTTCCCTTTCCTTTTTATGCTAAAGCTGAAAGATGAAGCGTACGGAAAAGAAAATAGCATTAAATCTCCCACTCCAAAAGGAAAAGCACTGAGGATCTGGCCGCTGCAGGAGAGGTTTGAGCTGCATGCTTCATTTACTACTTTGTGCAGACATAACAAAGAATTTACTTTAGTCCCCGTGGTACTCACACAGCTACTGCGTGGTAGGCAGAGGGAAAGCAATGAGCCTTGTGTTACAGTACAGCAGCAAACTGGGGATTCAGGTGCTTTAAAGACAAATGTTTCCTTAATAATCTCGCTGTACAGACCTAGTTCCTTTCTGGTTTGTTTCCCGTTTCTGAAAAAGGAGCTTTCCAGCATTGTGCAAATAGTTTTTTTTGAATGAAGCATACAATGGGGGCCCATAGCAGATATTTTACTTAATAATTCAGGGAAAAAAAAGGAAAGAAAAGCAAAACCAAAGAAGTCCTGTCAGAAGAGATCTGTCTTTCAACAAATACAAGGCAGAGGGGGAAATGTCAGAGACCTCAAGTCAGATCTTTGTGAGCTAGTTCTGGTAAGGAAGGAAAAATGCTGGCATGCCGCAGTCTAAACTAAATTTTGGGTTTGAGATTTTGTAATTTTGATGTTATGAGTCTCTTGGAAAAATCTTAGAGATTAATAGTCCCCCAAGGGGTCTTTCCCTGTTCAAGATGGGGGGGGGGGTGCGCACCT